>NC_031773.1:13818952-13902126 GCF_001522545.3 Parus major
TTGTAAAGGGACCATCTAGGTAAATAAAATAAAGGCAAATTTCTCTTGCTGCCTTAAACATTACACAGACTTCGGAGAGGACTGAATGTATGACCATCATCATGACTTCTGCAGGAGAAGCTTCATGGATCCTCAGCAGGTATGAAACGAGATGGTTTCATGGTGCTGGGATGCTGTCTTACACTGCAGGCCCTGCCTAGTGCACGCCTGCCATCTGTTTGATTTCAAGTGTTCCAACAGTCCCCGTGAAACTGATAGGATTATTCATGTGCTTGATATTCTCCATGTGCTCAGTGTCCTGCTGGTCCGGGACGTCGCTGGGAAGTGGCACGAGTCATGTCTCTGCTTTCCATTGTGAATCTCACCCCTCTACAAAATGGTTAACCGGATCTTTGTGTGACAAATGCCATGTAGAATATTCTAGACACTATTGGGGACCAAGCTGATAGTAATAATTCCATGCTGAATAACGTGCACATGGTGCCATCAGGCACACTGTAATCCCCGAGCACGGGTTATGGTATTTAGTACAAAACAGGTTTTGGCAAAACAATTTGCTGGGTTGTCCAAGTCATTTCTTAACCATGTCAAACATGTGCCATTTCCATTTCCAACCAGTCAAGCCTATAATGTATGAAAGTGTTGTACATTTTCTGAAACTTAAGTGATGTAAAATTATTTAATTGACTTATGATTGCTTTAATGAAGTTTGTCTTTACATAAAAATAAATATCTTCAAAGAACTGTCAGTGCCAGAAGTGTAAATGAACAAAATAAAAGGTGAGATACTTAATTACAGTATTTTTCTCAAGGTTTCATTTGTTTGAGTATTCGGGTCACCTTTTAGAGTGGCAGCTTTGCATTGCTCAGCAAAATAAGCTCAGATAGGCCATGGGTTTGCCTGAAATAAGGGAAGGGTAAGAATAGCTCTGAATATGATCTTAAAACGATGTTTTTCAAATCAGAGAATGGTTCTGTGACACCAGGTAAGTGTCCCTCCCTTTCTGGAGGATTTGTTTGAAGAGCTGAATGCAGCTATGCAGAGCTGCCAACTGTCCCAATGTCCCACCATGGGTTTGCAATGTCCTCTGCCCAAACAGACTGGTTTCCTTACAGCAATTTGCATCCTCAGACTTGATTACAGACTGGGAAAAGAGCAGGAGTTGCTGTTTTCTAATGGGAACTGTCCTAATTCTGTGTTTTATTAAGAAAATAGCTGCAATCAGTTTGATGGCTTAAAAAAAAAGCAGCATGACCATGACTGTGCTGTGCTGGGGCTGCCCTGGCTGCGCTCCCCAGAGTGACAGAAGAATCACACCCACGAGAACAAATGGAAAATGGTTCTGTTACATCCACCCACCACAGGTACCACAGTTGAATCCTGGTGAGATCCAGAGCTGGCTCTGACAGCCTTTTGGTCCAGGATGCAGGGAGATCACAGCCAATGGGGAGAAGCTGGCAGTGGGAGACTGCTTGGCAATCCTGTATCTGTGGCAGTGCGTATCTCCAAGAGGGGGCTAGGCAGCTCATCACTGTGCACTGGCAGCTTCTGTTTCTAGCTTTTTGGCTGAGAGTGCTTATGAAGGTGATGAGTGACTGCCGTTCATACTACTTGTCACCAAAACTACATGACAACTTTGTGGGATAATGAAAACCTGGTGGCTCTGCTGTTAAACACTCCATTTTTTTGCCTTCTGCCATTTCTCTCTGCTCCAGCTACTATTACAAAGCAACTACTCATGGATTGATTTTTTCCAAATGCATTCTCCCTTCTGTAGAATTGAACTGCAGGCCATTACAGTAGCTCCAAATCTTTGTGAACATTTTCAGGATCAGGAGATGCTCTGTCTGAACTAAAGTCACCCATCCAGTGCTGTGTGGTCTTTGTTTTGTGCATGGCACAAAGTGTTTATTTCAAGGCTTCTACAATTTTTGGAAAGTAAGCGGGGAACTTAAAGGTAAGCTGAGAAAAAAGAAGTCCTTTTTCTCTAATCTCAGTAGTTACCTGCTGAGTTCTCTGGGCTGGTTGAAGAGACCTGCTGCAGATTGTTCCCTGAGCTGTGTCCCTTCAGTCACCCCTCACCCACGCAGAGCTCTGTGCACAAACATACTCGGGCGCTTCCACTGCTGCGGTTTCACTCCTATTTGAGCCAAAATGAATTGCATCTCAACTCTTCTCCTGATGGACAGTCTAACACAGTCAGCCCACCAGGCAACCAGCTGAGCTCTGTGAGAAAGTCACACACACCATCAGCAGTTCCACAGTCTCGTCCTGGGGCTGTTTGTTAGCTGGTCTCCAGGGCAGGTTTTCACTTGTTGAATTGTGTTACCTACCCAGTAACTGCACCTGTGTGTGTGTGATTGAGAAGTTCTGCAAAGACATGAAGTTTGGAAAGCTTTTGCCTTTTGAGAGTTAAGTGCAGAACTACCACGAATATTTTCTGCATCTTGATTTTGGCAGAAAAATCTGGAGGGTTGTGTGAGTTTTGATTTGGTTGGATGCTTTTATAGATGTTGGGATCTGGGTTTCAGGAGGATACAAGGGTCCATCTGTTTTTCTGATGAGTGAAACCTTTGCCTTAGCTAGCAAACTCTGATTTTGGGTGCTGTGATATCCCGTGAAAGCTCAGATAGAATCCTTAATGCCAAACAGAAAGGCAGGGGCTCATTGGTGGAGCACTAAGATACATTGTATGAAGGAAGAAAGAGGAGTACACATCCAAAATGTGTACCCACAGTCTTGTAACACATTAACACCGGATCCACACGAGGGGCTTAGGTGCCTTTTATTGCAGGTAGAAAGGGGCAGGGAAATGAAGGGATTCTAAACCAGCCCCATTTCGTGGACCATTCCTCAGATCAGAAAACACAGATCCTTAGAAAGATGTGTGACTTACGCACAATGTAAGGAGCAGAGAAGCTGCAGTGCAGTGATGCCAAGGGAGCACATCCCTTGAGGGGACTCAGGTGTGAGAAGGGAAAACAAACCCTCCCCCACTTTCACAAAAGCAGTGAATCATCCATCCCCTTTGGAAAGAGAGTTACTTAAAGATGGAGAAAGGGGGATGGAGAGGTGGGGAAGGTCCATGCCTGAAGGAACACTGAGAGTTTGGGGGCCCATCAGGGAGGTGGTTTGAGATACATGAGCAGTTTGAGGGCAGAGGGGGCTGGATTAGCTAAACTTCATAATCAAGGTGGTATGTGGAACTGAGACTAGATCAGGTTGCCATGACAACATGAGCAGGAAAAAATCCTGAGCAGAGGCTGAGGGAAGGAAGTAGGGCATAAGGTATGGAGGATGGTTAATGAAGTGTGAGTGTGAGGACACAGTGTCTCTGCCACACTACTGCATGATGTCAGGGGACAGTGTCAAGCTGTCCTGAATAGAGGGGGGCAAAGTCAGAAGGCAGCAGTGGGTTGAGGATGCAGCTGATTCAAGATCTAAACCTCTCTCTAAAAAATAGGCTTTTTTTTTTCCAGGACTCAGATTCATAGGCTTAGTCTTCAATTTTTAATTTATTTTTTTTTTACACTTCTTGAGTGCTGCAGTGTACTTTGTTAATTGCCTAATGTGTCAAAACCACACATATAGAAAGAATTAGTTCCAATTTCCATGGCCACCTCTCTGTTCCCAGCTGCATCCACCAGTTCATGAATGCTGACAAGGCACAGGAACAGGGTGAGCCATCCTTCCCTTCTCCTTAACATGTGGCATTTTCAGCCTTCCCAGTTCTGCAGCTTTTCCTTCTCAAAACCATTTCCACAGCTGAGGCTGGTGAGACCTCATGTCCCTTTCCAGCTGCCACCAACTCCCACGTACAGATTTTCCTCCTGAAGCCTTCACTCAGGGTCACTCAGCATAGCTGTAGTTGCAAAGGGGAGGCTGTTGGCATCCCAGCTGTCCTGGAGGTGCCAGACGATTTCTCCATCCCTAAAGTGGCAGTTGTGGCCTGCAGCGGGTGGCTGGGTCCCCATTGGGAAGTGGTGCCTTGGAATAGGCATTGCCATGAAAGTGGTACTTGTTTTAATATATTTATGGTGAGATTGCATCAAAACTGTCTGACTGCTCCCAGTGAGCTCCTTCATTGTCCAGGATGTCTGATCAGTGTGCCTTGTTACTGGATTGTCAGAAATGTGACTGCAGTCAGTCTCATGCTGTGTGGCTTCTCCTGTGCTGTCCCTGGTGTTTGAGGTTCCCATAACCTGCAGGCTGGCTGAGTGAGGGGGCTGAGGGAGAGGCAGATACCCCATGCAGCTTTGAAACTAAACTGGGGCTGGTGTCCCCACTGCTCTCCTCTCATGGGCTGCTAAAAATGATGGGAAAAAAGTCAAGAGCAAGTAAAGTTTTTGTAAGCTGGGTGAAGGCTAACTGCCACCCCCAGCCTGGTACCAGATGAGATAGCTTTTGTATTCTCTCTGTATGTCAGGTTTCCTTGTTGCTGGTGGGATTCACAGGGATACACTGGGGGTATTGGGACCCCCGCAGCCCCTGGTGGGAGAATTATGAGTGCCTGTAGTTAGTGCAGCCCAAGGCTGCAGGGCTGCTGGAGGAGGCTCTGTGGCTGTGCACTCAGGGATGAGCTGGTGTTGGGGTGAAACTGCTGCTCTTCATGACTGCACAGAAATGTGGGTAAGGAGAGGCAAAGAGAGGCAGGAGTTGCGCTCTGAGGAGGTGGAGCAGGGTAGGGCAGCAGCAGCACCCAGCCTCCCTCCCCATACACCTACAGCTCCCCTTCCTCCAGCCCCAGACCCCTGCCTTGCTCTCAGCACAGGGAGGAAACGGCTCAGGCAGTGGCTGCCTCCATCTGCAGCAGCTGCTGTGAGCAGGCACAACTTCCCTGGGGTCCCTTACCTGGCAGGGCTTATTCCCCCAGCCCCAGGCCGGGTGTCTGCTGATAGCAGCTGGCCGTGGCCCAAAGCACCCTGCTCCAGCTGGCCCTGCTATGAGTGGGGCTTGCACTGGGCAAGCTTGGAGATGCCTGCCAGCTTCAGCTAGTTGGGGGTTCTCCAAAAATTCTTTCATTTGCATGGAGTGCAGCTTCTCTGGTGAGCAAAGCTACTTACAGACCTCCTGTTTCCCAATAATGACTCCAGCCCAGGAAATGAAATAAATCTTCTGCAATAAGACATATTGGTTTGTCCTACATCAGCCACAGCTCTGGGTCCTTGAGCCAGGCCAGCACCCATGTGCTGAGCATGACACACTGGCAGTAAATCACAGCATTCTCTCTGCAAACGAGCAAAAATGGTTGATTTGGACATGTTTTCTCTCAGCTCTATTCAATAATTCAACAGGCCTCTTTCAGCCTCCTGCCTTATCTTGACTCACTCACTCTCCACCTCTGTTTGGGCCCAAGATTCCCCATCACCTCACACAGAGCTGGTGTATCAGCACCCTCTGCAGCTGTGTGCTGTGTGAGAGCTCACCGTGCGCTGGTTGTCGCTTGCACATCCAGAGGGCTGCAGCACCTGGAGCAAGCACCATCAGGATGTGGAGTCACTGCAGTATGGTTGGAGAGAGGGAAAATGTTCAGTATTCAGCTCAGGATCAGGAGACCTGGCTGGAGTTCCACATCACCGGCCCTGGAGAAGGAAGCTCTGATCTGGGTGACTGGATTGTCACCTCTAACCCATCAGAGGCTGTCAGGGAGAAGAGGCTGAAGAAGCATTGCAGAAAGGTCATTGACTTTCATGAGGACAGATTAGGCACTGGATACAGAGAGTTAAATATTTTTTCCAGGAAACCTCATCCTCCCTCAATCTGCTACCCACTGAAACCCTTAAAAAACCAATTCAGTTTCTACCAGAGAAATAACTACTTGTATGAAGACTTAAGCCTCTCATTTCCTATAATGATAATCCTTCATGAAAATGAAATAAGAATTTCTACAAAGTTTGGGGACGCTTTTGGCAAAACATCCAGTAACAAACTGCCCATTAATGACCAAACTTCTTTTGGCACTTTCCCAGAAAACCTTGCAGGTTACTGTAACTAGAACTGATTTTAGAGGGAAATAAAATTACAAGCTGCATATTAAAACTGATTCCCATTGTAGCTTATGGTAGTATTTGCAATGAGAGTCTTTCAATCTGTGTTTAGAAGCATTTGACTACCACTGATAAACAAATGCTCCTGGTTTTTTGGTTAATTAGAGGTACCCTTCTGTCCTTTTCCCCAGCAAAACTCTACTTATAATTGATGCTTACCAAACAGTTAAAAACATGTTTATTTCCATGGCCTCCCTGGAGGCTCAGCATGCTGCCAGGAAGAATGACACAGATGAAAAAGGGGTGTCTCTGCCTAAGCTGTTTCCTCAGAGAAAGCTGGTGGTGCCTGAATGCATTTAGTAAGATGACAGTCATCACTATAGGCTACAAATAGCATCAGCTGTTAAATTATCAGCTGAAGAAAGCACAGTTTGAGTTTACTACTTCCTATTAAACCAAAGACAGCTCTTCCCTGAAGTCGCCAAAAAAATCAGGGAAAAGAACACCTGAGCAGAGGGGCAGACTGGTGCTGAGCTAAGGAGAAAGCATGAGCCTCTTTTAATGCAATAATAGTAATGTAAATACTTTAAAATACTTCTCTAATCACTAAAACAAGCATACAGCCTTACTTGTCATCATTGCCAGCACACAAACCACTACAAAGATAGTTTTCTTTCTTCAGATTGCTTTGCAGTTACAGGTAGAAGGAAGATTGTAATTTGAATTTATATTCTTTCATCCAAAGGCTGTGAAACATGATTATCTACAGTGATTGATATCCCAGGTGGTGAATTATTGCATTAGAGACATGTATGCAGCTCTTATGTACAGCCAGTCAGAGGGTGAGTTTCTCACACTGGGCAGTGGAATTTCACTGCAGTCCAGGCTGAAACCTGGCTGGAACTGGACAGATTGTGAGAGCTTCTATATCAGTGGCTGAAGTTAAAATAAGCAATACCCACTGAGAATCTTTAAATGATGATAAATATGAGCAATAATTTTATAAAGAGCATTTGAACCCCCCCCACATACACCCATATGGTGCAACTGTCCCTCTTTTCCCACCTGCATTCCAACCTGCGTTCTTTGTCCCATGGGTTCACAGGCACAGACTGGGAATATGTCTGCTCAGAGGCCACCCTTGCAGATCTGGAGTATCTGCCTGAATGTAGGTAGCTTCAGTGTAAAACCAACCACGGTTTAAAAGTCCCAGCAACAATGCCACCATCAGAGAAACCAGGAGCAGAACTTCCACTCCAAGTTAATAGCAGTTCATCTCTGTTTGGGTCACCAGCACCACTGTAACCCAGACACCAAAGAACCCTTTGGCCGTGAGGCAATTTTACATCTGCTGAGGTAATAAAACGCCTCCAGTCTAAAGCACACAGTGCTGGACCCTTTAGCTGTTATGTGCCATCTCTGGCCTCTGCTACAGTGCATTGCAGGCTGGCAGGCCAAGTGCCCTGGGGACACATCAGCTGTGGGGGTGGCTGGGAAGCTGGACAGACCCACCGGAAGGACTGGCAGGTACGTACCAGGTGTGAGGGTCTGTTGGGATAGCAACATTCAAGGCAGCATGGGCTGCTGCTGGTGTGGCACAATCTGAATTAACTTCGTCATACTGAGTGAAAAACTATGCTTTAGAAACCACTGGTAAAAGCTGAGCTGTCAGAAAATCATAGCTGTTATTCAAATAAATTATATCTCCTGTGAAGAAGATGAATATTGCAGCTTGAAAAAAAATTACTAGGGAGTTTGCTTTGACAATAAATTGAGGCAACCTAAAAAAGAAAATCTGCTTATGTCAAGCCTTAGGAAGCAGGCAGTGAATTGGCTAAGTGATAGTTACACAGTTTAAGTGTCTACCTGTGCAAACCACTTCTTATGTATGCAATTTATACATATAAAAGACAATGCTATTTTCTTCCAAGTCCACTGAAATTTCTGAGCTGCTATTTTTTAAAATAGCACAGCCATAAACCTGCAAACTCTTGAGCAATGTAGACCTTCTTTTAAAAATGGCTCTTAGCATCAAAAATAAAATGCAGCAGCAAAAGCAGCCACTAGTTCAATGGTGAGAACAGAGACAAAGAATGGTGACGAGTCCCATCCAGGCTGGGTGACACCTCTTCCACAAAACAGAAAAAACCCTGACCTGGTGGGAATAAGGGCAGTGAATCTTTTAACAGCAGACTCCAAGAGAAAAGCACAATATATTAACCCTATAGAGGCAAATCTCCTTTTCTGTTTAAGGAAGTCTCCAGTGTAGCTTTTGCCCAAGCCCATTTATGGATGCTACAGGCAGGGAGCACAGAGTCTGTGTGAAACTAAATCACACAAGGCTCTCACTCTGGTCTGAGAAATCATAAGGAGGAATCCAAACAGTCCTTGGAGAAGGACGACAACCTTTGCACGTGTTGTTTGGATCCCTGTTGTTTTCTTGCAAGAAAAGGTCAAGAGGTGGTGTACCCAATTGTCCAATAATAGTGATGTGTTGGTTTCATGACCGATGAGAGTTTTACCTCTTAGACCTTCTCGTACCTGCATATAAATGAAGATTGGGAATAATAAAACTTGCTCTCTTGTATAACCCAGCTAGAGAGTCTATGTCGTACTGCTTCGCCGTTCCTAATAGAGTGCAACACCCATTTTGTGAAGAAGAGGCACCCTGCATGCAGCCAGCTGGCTAGTGCCAGCACAGGCATTTATATATATACATAGGCATATGTATATAGATATATTTACACAGGTTTTTTATATATATATACACATACACATACACACACAGTTAAGACAGAGAGATATCTATATAGCAGTGAAGGTGCATGGATCTGTAAGTTCATGTTAGTAACAGTGAGTCTCCCTGACCCCTTTACCATGAGGTAAAGGCCTTTTTAGAAGGCATGAATATAACCTAGAAACAATATTAACAGAAACTTTTATTGTGATTTGTAGCTTTATACAAATACTGAAATGAAGAGGCAAGTAATTCAGATTTTTAATTTGCAGACAGAATGCAGGAACACATGAAATATTTTTTAGATTAACAGCCAGAAAATGAATGAATGGATCTGCTGTGGAAGGAAAATTGAACATTTTTAAAAAATGTAATAAATTAGCACTTTTAAAATTACATTCCATTCTATGTGTGCAGATGTATATTTTCTGTTGTTTCCCATTTTTGTGTTTAGTATGAACACATGACAAAGGCAAGTTTTTCTGTTAAAATGGGTGAGAATCAGACAATGGCTCTGAACTCAGAGCCACACTAAATATCTTTTGAAGTAGAACAACATCTTTCCATTACGTTAAAATAAACATAGTCAATCAATTCCAAACTACAGAATCCTATATGGTGAGGAAACCAATATAATTCCTAACATTTGTATTTACTAGGCTACTGTAAAATCCTTTGTTAATAGTTGGATATTTATAGAAACCCATACTTTGAGATAGCAGTAGGTAGACAGAAACCCATAATTACTGATAGTTAAAGCAAACAAACAGCAAAAATATTCTTTGGCGAACCATGCTAGAAAAATCAGAATATGCCAATTGAATGAAATACACTGGGGACAGGACAAAATTATTGTGTCCTTTATGTGCCATAGTTGATCACTGCATATTTCTCTCCTTCATTTTATCAATGTAGTTCAGCACCTCTAGAGTCCTTCTGCCAGCCAAACTGAGGTACTCTGTCTCCGAGGAGAGGGCGTCTGTCCCAGCTGCGCTGCCGGTGCCCGCGGGCTGCGGCACCTCCTGCACTGGCCGTTCGTGCTCTCCTGCAGTGCCGGCAGTGCTGAGTGCACGAACCCCGCCCGGGCTGCGGGCAGCGGGGAGGGATCCCCCACAGCTGCACACCCTCAAGGTGCCACACTGGGTGCCCACATCCACCTTCTCTACTTCTGTCACACAGCCCTCGGTCTGTGACCAAACATCGCACCTGGTGCTGCGAGTGACAGGATCCCTCTTAGGAGCACGGTGTGATGCACCCTGTGACAAGGCTGTGTGGGTTTTATTTTCTACCTCTGTGGCACAAAAAATAAAGTTTTTCTCCTGAAGATTGTTTGTGTTTTCTCTAGCCAAAGTACTGCTGGGCTGCATACCCACACTTAGTGTGTGAGAGCTCTTGGGAGCCTCTCTGCTTGCTGAGGCCGAGAATAGGGCGGCATCATGTGCCTTCAAGAACTGTTCATACTGATATTCCTTCTTCTTGGCCGTCTCTTCTTCTTCAGACTGTTTGAACAGAATGGTGCAATTGTAACTGTTCAAATAGTTCAGTAACTAAAGACTAAAGTAGTGACTTGCTAATAACTAAGTGAAATAAACAGAAAGGCCAGAACTGTCTGCTTTTGGTTGTTTGCAGGTTTTTTCATTCCTTCTCCAAGGATGTACCTCTGGCTCTTGGTGAAGCAAAGGTGGCCAAGGCAGACCTTCACTCTCACATGCAATTTAGACTCTTACACCATGGCACATTTGTGTTCAAGAGTGACTGAAAACACAGTGTGTCAAATCATTCTGCTTTACAGGCATGTAATCTAAGGCAGCTATACAAACAGGAAGAGCATAGAATGTTACTTAGCATCTTCCCACAGTCATGCTACTGTAATTCCACAAGGCCAGTCATTATCAAGAGAACAGACCACATGTCTGTCAAACTACTTAGGAAGACTTACAGCTAATAATTTATTGTTCTCATGACATGTGAAGTTATCTCATACAAAACAAAATGGTATTCCAGCTACATCCACCTATGGCACGCGAGCATAAAGACATGATTCAAATAAAGCCAGCCTACAAGGGTTTACTCACTGTGTCAGGACTAGAGCTCAAATAGCTCTCAGTCTGCCTTGGGGAATAACTGTGAGACAGGCTGCTGAGTGGTGACTCCACACCTTGAAAAATTAGATAAAAAAGAAAGAAAGGTTACTCACCAAACATTCCCCAAAGATCCAACTCTTAAGTACAGCACTTAGAATTAAACATTACCATTTCTGATGCAGTTTTAAGACACTATTTAAAGAACAAGATGTTAGCAAGGTGAATCTAGTTCTTAGCAATAGCCAGTCCTTCTCAGGTCAACACAACAGAGCTTGTGAGATTGGTTCCCCAAAGCCTCAGCTGTGCTGTTAGTCAGCAGCAGAACTGTGCTACTCAAAAGGAGGAGTGACTCTGCAGAGCACAGCCTGCGAGAGAACACAGCAGACTCCATGTGCACAGTGGCTGCCATTACATATTTCTCTCTTGGAGGCCCCTGAGAGATCTTCTGGTGTGAAATGGAGCCAGCACAGCTGACCCTACAGCTACTGAGAGACTAGGAAGGATGTAGGATTGCCTAGCTTACTCTGCTCCCTCTGTCCACATGTGGAGTGACAGCATATAGTCTAGTGGAAGAGAATATCTCTTCAAGGAAAAACAAAACCAGCTAATTCTTAGTTACCTGATAATGCTAGTTGCCTTTTTACATTGCTCTGTGAATCAGAAATACAAGCCCTCATCAAAGCTAACATCCCAAAAAGATCATTCTCCCTGGCTTTAAAAGTAGCTGTTTCATTTTCACATGTAAGTGATAATGTTGAAATAGTACTAACCCATCTCCATCTCATGAAGATATGAACTCATTCCAAACTTATACCTTTCCTCTTGTGCTGTTGTGAACTGTTAAAAATAATAACATATTAATAGTGAGGGTTCAGCTGGATTAGCATCTCAGGTTAAGAGAGGAACATTCAGTTTCTGTATTTACATAAAGGAATTACTGCACTGTACCACAAATTATTTAAGAGGTATTTTTACCCCTGAGTAGTACCATATGTGGCTTCTACAGGCAAGATGTCTGAAACAGTTTTTATATGTATACTGGCACAAAGCTCCTTTATAACACAGAAGCATCCTGCATATAATGTCCAGGCATTGCCAGCAAAATCTGATCCTAAGTGTTGATGGGTAGCTTATACAACATCTTTCAGGCATCAGCTGAGGTGTTAATGAAACCATGTCTACTGTGGACCTAGAAGAGCTGAACCACATCACTAGCAGCAGTTCTTTCTGAATTCCATGATGGAAAAGAAGCTTCCACAGCAGTTAATTCAGTAAAGCTATATTCAGTCTCTAACTGTTGTGGACAATCTTTCTCCATATCAAATGAATCATGCAAGTGAGTTTGGCAAAAAATAAATATTTCTTAAAGTTACCTCTTCAAATATAAAGAGATGGTTCTGATTCCAGGCTGTTTCTTTCACAGGCTTGTCATCACTGAGGAATGCAAACACAAAGTTCTATGGTAAGTTATTTTCCCCCAGTATTTTTATTTTCTTTCTGCATTAAAGCCCTTACTGGTGACTTTTCAATTTTTATTTTGTCTTCAGTAACCATTAAATGCTCTCCACTACTGAGATCACTGGACTTATCTCTGAACCTGAGATTTAACACCAAGAATATGTTTTTCATAAACTTAATTTCTGTTGAAGGAGTCAAAAAAAAATGGAGTCAAAGCAATGGCAGAAGATGTTTTGTAAAATGGAAGGTGCTATGTATCAATCTTTGAAAAACAAGTCTTTAGGAAAACACAGAGCACTCAGCACATGGGAGACACTTCCTCTGTAGCCAATGGAATGAGACAGAGTATTTTAGAGGACAAGCCAGATCAACAGCTGAATTTCAGGAACTCCAAACTGTCCCATGAAGTATTTCTGTATACTTATTATGGGCAGATACACAGAAGTATAATGGGCTTATCTGCACATAAATTCATTCACGTTGTACAGTACTATTCTCACGGAGGAAACTTGAGTCCTCAGTAATACTGTTTAGAATTTTGCCATCCTGTGCTCTTAGCATGATTTCTCCAATTCAGCAAGGTCTTTGCAATTATTTCTGGCTAATAGATTAGTAGTTTCCATGACACTCACCTTTTTTTTCTTGAAGAATTCTGCACATTCTCCTTTAGGCCATTCTGCTGATCATGGTGATAAGCAAATGTCTCTAAAATTGAAAAAAAGCAAACCTTGATTTTGAAATGCAATAGAATAAATGCAATTTGAATATAAAAGTTTCTGAAAAGTTTTAAAAATAATTTAAATAGTTGGATTTAAAATTATGTGACTGCATTCTGAAGATTCATGACGTTTTCAGTCAGGGCAGACACATCTCTGGTTATAAGAACATATGTCTTTAAAAGGAGAATAAGACTCAGAATATATGTCTGTAAAATGTGACACACACCAATTTTTTCAAGGTTTGCTCTTTTTCCTTTCATTTCACAGGGTATGAAGTAGTGCTGTCCCTCATGGCATTTCTGCAGGTGGGTTTTATGAAGTCTACTGGTTTCCTCATAGCTTGTACTTGACGCATTGTTACTTTTAAGGAAAATCTCTTCTGGAGCGGTGAAAATGCCCTCAAGGTGTCTGTCTACTGAATTTTCTTTTGCATTGATTGCAGGATAAACCCTTTCAGTATCATAAGAATAATTTCTGTTGGTAATTTGATTTCTAACATCAGGATCAGTGAAAAAAACATCAGTGTTGCTTTGGTTAGAAAAAGAATTAAAATGCTTTGTGGAAGGATTATTATGGATTGGTTGAGTCTTGTCTTCAAATAGTGCCAGAAAGGAACAACCACTTCCATCTTGGGGACCTTTTAGTTCTGCAATTTCTTTCACAACACCAAATATTGGTTCTTGTTTTCCTTCACAGTTGTCTGATTCATTACTGGCTATTATCACTGGATTTTTCCTGGAAGAATTCATGCAGTCTGGCCTGGAGGTAGGCAATGAGGTGTAACAGGAGGAGAAAAGAAAAAAACATTTTTCTGAGTACACAAATAAGCAAAAGACTCAATGTAACACTTTATGGTAACTTGATGATAAAAATCTCAAAAACTTTACTGCTCATTACATTTGATTTTTTCCTAAATATACAGTATTTCAACTTAAAAACTGTGTATTTTATTATGTTTTATATCTACTTTATAGTAAGATTGATTTAAAAGAGGTTCTATTTCTTCATGTCTCCAAATATACAAAGCCATGAGGCACATCCTCCTGGACAGGGAACTGTGATTTATAAAATCAGCCACAGTATGTCACTGCTGCTCCACCAGCTGACCAAAGGCAGCCACTTCAGGGAGAAAAAGAAAATGGGAGGAAAATAAATAAAGAAGAAGATAGTTTCTTCCATTCATAAAAGTAGTTTGCTTAAGACTATATTTCTCTTCCATACTGAAAACCCATAACAAGTGACTTTCATTTGTACTTGAAATCAGTAATCCTGATTCAGCACAGAATTTTTCTGTTCCAGTGTCAGGAGGTCAGTCAGACATTTTGTTACCCTACTTCCCTACTCCACTTCTGAGAGCAGTGGTTTTGAAGATTTTATCATGTGAGCATCATGGACATGAAAGCTATCGTGCTTACACTTACTTGGCTCTTAATCTAGCATTTTCACTGACTAGTTTCCAGGCTGGATCTGCTGACTGACCTTTCAGAAACTCTGAGCAAAAAGATGAGATTCTTCTGAAGGACAGAGATCTGGCAAAAAAGGCCATTCAAAAAAAGCCCTTTAAAAAAAGCCTTCCTTTAAAATGTTCTGAGCAAAGCTATCAATAGAACTTGAAAACTGAAATGTAGTACAGAAAACTCTTACTGGAGAAAACACCTGTGGTGTTTGTTCAGCAAATACTTGGAATTGGATAAAGATTCTATGGAACTTAAATGAGGAACTAGTTTCCTGTACTTACAGAAACATCACTGAGACAGTTTTAGAAGGCTAAACACACTAGAGTTTATTCCTGAAGATACTTGGATAGGTCTACATGAGGAAGACAAAACTATTTTGTGAAGCAATTCAGAGAGTCTTTATCAACTCCAGCTGAATATTTTGTAATACAAAGTAAAATTTAAGAGTAGATGAGGAAATATGACATGAAAACTTTCAATTAATATTTAATAACATTGAGGTTCCACAGCTCTCAGAATTATGCATATTGATTATATTGTCAGTATGTTACATTAAACAATTGTATAAATTTATACTCTACTTTTCACATACAGTGAAAGAAACTCCCTTCACAAAAGAATTGTGATCTCCTGAGGTGCAAGAATTTATGGCTACAATGGATGAGAACAAAACACGGAGAATAGAATGAAAGAAATTTGCAGAGCAGTTGGAAAGGAGATGTTGTTAGTGACCTATGAATGGGTAGAAGATGAGAGGATGTAGCATAAGCAGATGTGTGTAGGCCTGATAGCTGGTGGAGAAATGAGAGATGTAGGTGAGATAAGGTTATATAGGGCTCCATGTAAATATATTACTTAGGAATTCACTCAGCAAAGTGAACTCTATGCTCACTTTAGGTTTTGCTGGAGAAAGCCAGGAGAATCTACAAGAAGAGTGGAAGTTAAGGTGGCTGATGTGTTTAGTTATTATTTGTCCAGTGAGTTTGTGGGTCACATGACTCCCCAAGCAAACAGGCTGCAGGCACTTCAGGAACAGCAAAATAATGTATGGCCTTTTTATGCCTCTATCTAGCCTAAACCAGAGATGGACAGGAACTTTCAACCAAATGGCAGACTTATGGAATAGAAAGAGTAAAGTAAGGTTGGCTGTGTAAGACCTCTAGGTCCAAGGGAGAGTCTCTTAAAAGAAAATAAAATAAAGTGTTCAGTACAAATGAGTCTGGCCCTAAACCACCTGTGATTTGAAAGATCAGCACATACAAAAAGAAATATATTCTTAATTTCTATCCATTATTTTAAAAACAAAGTGTATATTCTCATAGAAAGTATCATTGAATCAGTTACAGGGAAAAAAAGAAAGCTGTAGTAGGATCACATATGAAAGAGGAGGAAAGAAAATGCTTTGTTCCTGGAATCCCTTGTATTAATAATGTAGGTACAGATGCTCAATTGCTATTGCATCAAGATCATCAGAAAAGCACTTCCAATAGTGCCCTGAACTAATAACACTTGGGCCAGCTTCACCCTGCAGAAGCTTCACCCTTCTCATGGCCTCTTAGTAAATCTGTGCTATCATTCTAGGTGAATTCAGCAACACTATAACTGTCTGTGACATTGCAAAAAATAGGTCATGGTTCCAAGTGCCTACCCAAAATTCAGACTGTGCTGCTTTTAAGCAAATTTAAATAGCTTTGTATGTTTAGTATTTCCATTTGATCTCAATTTCTATTTGAAAAACAGTCAGTGAAAAAGCCAAGTAACAATAAGATTCAGATTATTTTAGTGTTTTTCTTAATTAAACTTGACTGTTATTTTCATCATTAATGTAAAATCACTGCCTACCTATCAAACGGCTTGAACAGCAGTTCCTGAGACACTGTATCAGACTTCCTGAAAATACCCTGGGTTGGAGGTTTTGTATTCCAAGGGTCTTGATCAAAGCTGTTTCCTGGCTGAGAAAACAGTAGAAGCTGTCAAACTGTGAATATACATAATTGTTACAGTCTTTAAAACTTTCAGCTTGAGTTTCCAAAGATATACATATTTTCCCATTATTTTTATTTCTTTATATCTTTATAGCAGAAGCTCAAACCTCCTTACAGCCCAACTGTTGCCAAACAAACTTTAGCCAACAGATAACTACTTTGAGCATGACAGTAACAGTTTTTTCTCATCCTATTGTCCATTCATCTGATTCATAGCTACCCATTTTGGCTACTAGAATCCCATGGGAAACTTTGTCAAAAGCCTTCCTAAAGTCAAGGTAAATAATGCCTGCTGTTCTCTCTAATTCCTAGAGTTACTAATTCCATCATAGAAAGCAATTGGGTCCAGCAGGTAGAGTATGACCTTGGAAAATCTGACGGCTGTTTGCAGACACCTTCTTGTTCCTTATGTACCTTGGAATTGCCTCTGGCAAATTAATCCTTCCACGGACAGAGATGATGTTTCCCCAAATCATGCTTATGTTTTTGCAGATGGACATAATATTTGTGTATTTCTTCTCACTGGGAAGCTGTGATCACCACAGTCTTACAAGGATGATAAATATCTGCCTTGCAGTGGTGTCATCCAACACCCTGAATATACTGGGTTGGACTCTGTCCAGTCTCATATATTTCTATATATCCAGGTTACTGAGGATTCTTTAACCTGTTCCTTCCCTGCTGTTCCATACAACTCCCCACAACTCTTGACTGCATTTTAAGATGAGACAGAGAGCAGATCTTGTCTGAAAAGCTTGAAGCAAAGTAGTTTTTGAGTACCTCAGGCTTTTCCATGTCCTTGTCACTAGGTCTCAACTCTATTTAGCAGTGGACAGCATTTTCCTTGGTTTCCTTTCTTTGATGACATACCTACAGAAGTCTTCCTGTAGTGACGTACCTACAGCAGTCTGCTGTTCTCACCCATTATGATTTTCAGCTCTGACCATCCTAATGCCACCCCTCCAAGCAGAGGGGATACTCCTGTCTTCTTCCTGGGTTGCCCATCCCTCCTTGTACATTTTCTCTTTGCATTTGACCTCAGTCAGGAGTTCCCTGATTCAGCCAAACTGGCCTCTGAAATCTAATAATTCTCTTGCACATAGGGGTGTATTGTTCTTGTGTTTTGAAAACATATTAGTTGGGCTTCTTTGTTCTTCAGGTCAGCTTCCTGTGGGTTTTGGCCTACTCATTCCCTGAACAACTCGTCATCTCCCCAACTCCTGGAGCATTCCTTCCTCACTTACCTCAAGACTTCAGAATACCACTGGTGAAACACATAGAATTTGTTTTATTATTTCCAGTTAATAATATATTAAAAATAAACAATATTATATTTTCTATCACTTTTCTAAGGATGATTTTTTTTAAGTATCACAAAGTTAACAAAAAGAAAAAAAAGTAACATGCATCAGAACAAATAACTTTCTATTGTTTCTTAAAAGTAAGGAGTTAAACAGCAGAGCACTGAGAATACTGTAAGAGCTATGTTATTCACTGAGACATTAAAAGATAAAAAATTATGTCATGGAATCACCTGTATTCATGAAACATCCAGTTACACTAACTGTATGTTTAAGAAAGCTGTATTTTTAACTATAATATATTTCAGTTTTCTTTATATAAATTTACAAGCCAGGAAGAAAAAAAGCCACCAGTATGTGACTAATTCTCTCTCTGTAGATATCAGCAACACTGAGAACTCAGTGAACAAAAGCTCAGGCTGAGCTCATTTCAGAACAATAAAATAAATATATTTATATATACAGAATATTCATTACCACCAGCCTACAAAAAATGTTGATCAGTCATAATTACCATTACTATTACACAAGTTTTACACACCAAATAAATGAAAGTTAGTTTAAAATAATTAAGTGGAAGTAAAATATTAACCAAACCTGGTTTTGCAGCTTCTTTTCATAGGTCTTTTCCCAAATGTTGCCCATTAGGTTTGTGTTGAAATTTTCTTCTGAAAGTTGTGTACAGTTAGAGAACTGATAACCAGAGGAGGAAAATGGACAAGCACTAAAAACTCTTGCCATGTTGTCTTCATTTTCCATACTAGAATCAAGACAGCGTAATTCTGTTCCTTGTGACAGCTAGACAAAACATAACAAAGAGATATTTTATTTATCTAAAATTGATTTGATTTAAGCATAAAGTTCAAAGTAATCAAGCCATTCCAAATCTTTTACATCTCTGCACATAAACCACAAAGAAGAGAAAATTTTCTGTTCTGATATGACTTTTCATGAAAAGCTTAAGGCAATAAGGTCTTATTTCAGGGAAATATGTAAGTACCTACTTAATCTGAAGCATGCACACAAATGTTATCCTGAGAAGAGATGGATATAAATACATTTTTAGCTTTTTTTTCAATAAATATGTAAGTTGTAGCAGGAAAATAATTTATCAATATAGTCCTAAAGAGAAAGAAGACTTCATGTGTTTCAGTATCCATGAGATTTGGCCTCTCTTTGAAAAATCACTTAAAAATACAGTAATTACTGCACATTTTGAGTCTTATATCAAAAGAACAATAAACTTACATTATGTTGGTATTTTACTTTTTCTGAGAGATGCTGTCTTCTGCTGTCCAAAACTTGCTTTTGTAACCTTTTAAAATGAATTAAAACAGCCTATGAAATACAAGATCCAAAAGATTAAAATATTCTGAGTATTAATTTCAAAATAACTTATGAATATTTTCCAATACATCTTAAAACAGCTTGATTCTTAGGTAGTTATGAGCAGCCTGTCTGTGCGTTGGCAATTTTAGGGTGTCCAAAGCTGGATGGGAAAACAATTAAGTGGGTAATACTTTTTGAATAACTTGCTCCTTGAGATAAACTTAGTGTATGTACAGACAATTTCATGTGCAGTTTTTTATTTAGAATTTATTAATTACTCTCCCACAGTAAGAGTATCACTGGAATGACAGAAGTGGCTGTGAAACTTCCCTGTTTACAATGGTATGTTAAAACTATCATGAAGTTCCTCTCCCAGACCTTCACTGTCACACTGTTGTATAACTCTTGCCTATTTTATACAAGTACCTGCTCTGGAGAACGTCTAAGTTTGACTTGTGTTGTGTTCGTAGGGGTGACATGGGAAGCTCCAAGTTATGTCTCCTGATAGGTTTTTTTTCATCTTCAGTGATATCAATGTGGACAGGCTTCCGCATGTTCTCTGCAATGAATGGATTTGGTATGTCATTACTGGGCTTGGAGAAAGCTTTGAGGTTCCTGAATTTTCATTAGAGTACAAAAGCTGTTGGTTTAGATTTCTTAATCCATTTAAAGTCATATTTGTTTCTTTCTTAGCTGTTAACAATACAAAAACTCTATTCTAAATGGCACAATAGTATAAAATTATTTATAATTTTAATCAGCCACCGTGTGTGTACAGGTTCTGTTGCTTTCCTCAGTCACCTTCTATTCTTCTGAGCATAGGACAAAAAATGTTCCATAATCTGGTTTATGAATATGTCACAGATGACAAGAATCATAGAAACATAACTTGTCTAGATTGAAGAAGACCTTTAAGATCTTTGAATTCAACCATTAAACCAGCACTGCCAAGTCCACCATTAAACCTTATCCTTAAGTACCACATCTACATTTAAAGAGCTATGACTCAAGTTTTAGTGATGTTTCTCCAGAAGTTTAATAATGGATTTTAGGAAAGATAATCTGGGTAGAACTTATAAGACTATTCCAAATGCCCCCAAAGTTATGAAAAAGGAAGTAGATGGGAAATGGACACATTCAAGAGCAAAGAGGAAAAGAAATGGATGTGGGGTAAAGTTAATGAATAGAATGGGGGAGGTAGAAAGTGTGTGTAGTTGTTTAGAAATAGTATTCTCCAATTTATGTTCGCACTGAAACACTTCAAACCATGTGCCACTCGCTCCCTCTCCCTTCTCTCTCCTTTCCATCTCCCACTCCCTTTCCTTCTCCGTCTCCCTGTCACTCTGCAGAAAGATGGAGAGGAGAATTGGAGGCACAAAAGGTAAATATCATGGCTTGAGATAAGAACCATTTACTGGAAACAGCAATGAAATAAGAAAGGATATTAATAACAGAGTGATGATTCACAGGTAGGTGCTCACCACAGGGAGCACAACGTTCCCTGGCCACTCCCTTCCATTACCCCACCGGACGGGACTCCTTCCCCTGCGGCCCCCTGTGCACGACGTGAGGAGGTGCAGAATCACCTCACGGTCCTTGCCACGCCTGTCCTGGCTACTGCAAACATTAACCCTGGCCTGGCCTGGAACCAGGACACTGCACAAGGCTTTAAAGGTGAAGTAGGCAGGAGCCAAGGTTATTTGATTCCTCCTATGCCCTTTTTATTCAGTCATCATTTTTGAATTTTCATATATTTTTTTATTTTAAAAATAAAACAACACTTATTTGAAGGTTAAGTTGTAAATGGAAGGACAAGAACTAAAATAACAGCAGTAATAGTTAAGAACAATTAATTATGAGAAGTCAGAATACCCAAAACTCACCAGTGTTGTCTTTTTTGATTGATATCTGGTTAACCACATACAGATTAAGAAGATCCAAACTGACTGCTGAACTCTTAGGAGATGATACTTCCAGGACCTTCATTTTTGACTTAAGTTTCTTTCTTTCAAAATATTCCTTAGTTTTTTAAAGGAGAGAATAAGTTTTTGACAGAAGCTTCAACAACAAATTACCAGTACAGGTAATTCTTTTGAAATTGGCAAGCAAGATTTAGCAAACTATTCCTAATATAAAAATATTAAGTATCTCTGAATTCTCATGCCCCATTTACTCTTATTTTTTATTGCCTTGAAAAAGAATTCAAATATAATATTCATATTCAAAATAAATCACTGTTGTCTTGATGCCAAAAATTTAGTCCTTAAATGCTCGTTTCTCAAACTTTGTTTACAACCACTAAAAATACTTCTTAAAATAAAAGATACCAAATGTGGCAAGGACAAAGACCTAAAAAAATTTAAAGGCACTTTTCAGGAAGCATATAAGATAACCAAACAAATCAGCGAGATTACATGCACCAGATGTGCCATCTATAATGACACAAAGAGTTTACTGTTGTCCAAATTTGTCTCTCTTGACAAAGAAAATAGTCTTCTGACAAAAAAAAATAAAAAAGAAAGGAAAAAGTAAAAAAGAAAAGTTTCTAAGATTAGGAATTCAGAAAGAATTTTTGTTACAAGGACTAAAAAGACATATGACTGACACTTTGAATATCTCAGGACAATAATATAGGAAACAAACTCCTCCATTTTGCAAAGACTATTTGTAATCATCCTAAAATTATTAAGTACAGCAGATGGATAAATAAACCCAGTAAGTTTCTGGTTTTTTTCTAAACAAGAGAAGGATATTGAAAACTGAAGGCTATGCCAAAACAAAAAATAGCATTGGATTTTCTTCTGAAATGTAATTCCTCTCATGATTGCAGGTTATATGTAACTAACATACTTAACATGTTCATTGCTAAATAATTTTTAGTATAATTTATTATTATCTTTATCTTTCTAGGATGATTTTATCTTTGGAAAATATCTGTTCTTCAGTTAAGATGAATATCTTCAGTAAGGTAAAATCATCCTGTGTACAAATCAACACTTTAAAATTCACGTTACTTTAGTGTCCACAGCCCCAAAATGCAACTACTTCCCTTCAGTGTCCCAGATATATTTTTCCCCATCGCCTCTAAATTACTATATTACTAATTGTATTATGGGAATTAGAAAATTACCACTGTGTTTAGTAATTTAGTACTATATTACTAAAAACAATTTTGTCTTTTCCTGTTTCTCCTCTCCACTGAAGCAAATTACACAGTTATAATATAAATTATGTGGCTTAGACCAGTAATCCTTGAGAAAACAGAGAGCTCCTAGGTCTCCAGGAAACTGGGAAAGTGATGAGGACAAGTTGCTTCTTGGTCCCATATTCCTATTTGTAAATGTTTTAATATGAGTAATTGTCTCTATACAGTCAGCCTGTTTTTCCTTTATATGCCTGTGCATATAGACAAAAAAAATCTTGCTCTGGGTTTTGGTGGTATCAGCTTCAGTGGTGGAGCTTCCCTATACTGTCTCTTTCCTGCTGCTGAGGAGGAAACTGACTCAATTTATTTTTTATATTATTATGGTTATAGCCATTTTTAATAGCTGTTTTATTTATCTTTCCTGTTTGAAAAGTCTTCTACTATGCCAGGGATAAGTTTGATTCCCTTATTTCACTTTCAGATTCAAAACACAAATAAGCTGTCCTCCTTTTGTAAATACTAGAAAAAGGACTTTAATGAGCCTAACATCCTTTACATGGCCCAGAAGAATGGCTGTGTATGTGTGTGTTAGGCCAGATGACCACGTGGTTATCACCTGAGGCTTCATGCAATCCCTTGTGTCCCCACATACCAACACAACCTGGTAACAGAAGTAATCCAGCAAAACCAAAATTGGGCCCAGGCATGCATTAATTAATTAATTAATTCATTCATTCATTCATTCACACCTTCTCTGTCTCCTTCCTCTTCTTGCTGTAATTCAGTTTAGTAAATCTAGAACAAGACTTTCCCCCTAAAAGTCAGGGAAACACACTGTAACTGTTTATCTACTGTCTTGAATATCACCCCAATAGCTTTGATAGTTTTACATAAGTGAACCCACTAAAGCTTTTATATAACAACATAAAATCCAATAGGGCTGAAACTGTTTACCTTTTGTTTTCTCCTTTCTTGCTTTAATATGATTCTGCTTCTGAAAAATGCAAATAATTATTATTTCAATTGAAAAAGTATAATCTTGAGTCATGGCTTAAATTTCTCATCAATGCTTCAGAGGTTTTAGGACACAAATATATTTATATTATCTATTTGTGTTAGGACACAAATATATTATAGCATAATGTTATGCTATATGTTATGTTATAATAGGTCAAACCTTCAGGTAGTAAAGTCAACATATCTCTGTTGAAGTAATTCTGACTGATCCTAGTTTACTCCAGTAAGGATAGGACCACATTCAATATTAGGTCACCAAACACATTTAACATGAAAAAAGGAAACAGAAAAAGTTTTTAGTCGTTTGACTTTAATGCACATTTCATCAATCTGTAATTTCTTAAAACTTAAGAAATCTTTGTCAATATATTATCTTCTCCTAATTTTCTTTGTCATGCTGCAAATAGCTACAAAGCTATATTAGTATACAAACCAAAGGAACACTAAATGAGCTTTTACCTTTTGGTATTTTCCAGAATACTGGGGACATTTTGTAAAAAATGAAAGCAAAATAGATTGACACTGCAAGTTGCTGTTGTTTGTGCAATACAGGAGACAGTTATACCTCCAACTACTTATCTCGCCTGTCAAACATAGTCTTATGTGAAATACCTATAGAGGTTGGTGCATAAAACTGGAAGTTGGGTTCACTGTTCCATGAGCAGAGTGAGCATGGCTGCAGTCCTTAGGTCAGTAAGATTACAACTTTTTGTGAGGGTTAGAAATACTGACTATTCCCTTGGAATTACCTCTTGCTTAAAGTTAGAGCAAACTTTCCAAATGTATGGGTATAACATTCACCCTTGCAGTGGGGAGAAACCCCAGTGATGTGTAGTTTTTCTGACACCTAAAATGTAAACCCCAGATTCACCTGAGGAACTCTGACAGATACTACCAGCAATAGCAAGCAGCAGGTTGGTTTGTATTTGCTAAATGTGTGCAATACTCCTCCTACACACTGGGTTTTCTTATGGAGGGTATGTAGAACAAAGTTTGGGTTGGTGTTTTGGGGTTTTTCCCAACTGAAACTTTCTCTTCCTCCTGCTTCACCGAGACAACACTCAGACAAATTCCCAGTTTGCTGGGAAGACTTCCAGATGGGTAGGGTGTTCTTTTAGTTTGATTCTGCATAGAGTCTGGATGACTCTTTACAAAGCTGTGCTCAAAAATGCTGCTTCCCAATGGCTGACAAAATCTGCGGGATAGATTGGCAGAGGGCACAACACCCGCAAAACCAGACCATTATCTTTTTTTTCTTTATAATTTCAACTCAGTTTGTGATGCTTTACTTTTTCAGTGAATCTCAATACCTGTACATCCTTTTCTCCAAATGCTAACCACAGCTTTTTGTGTGAGAAAGGCCTCATCCAGCCCCTGTCTGGAGAGACACTGAGCCCAAATGTGACTCCTTGCCTGGGGTGGGAGGGTACCTGCACCTTCTCACACTCTGGCTCAGGAGGGGACTCTGGGGCTGTCACACCCCAGGGCCTGCTGGTCTGTGGGGGGACACCATGCCTGAAACACACACCCTGTGGTACTACTGTTCTGTGGAGAGACATTCATTTGGTCTCAAACACCATGGCTATGCCCACTTTGTGAGGGGAAGTGAGGCCTGAAACACACACCATGACTGTGCCCAGTTTGTGAGGGGAAATGAGGCCTGAAACACACACCATGGCTGTGCTCGGTTTGTGAGGGAACACTGTGGCTCCACACACAACATGGCAGTGCCTGGTTTGTGAGGGGGCATAAGGATTGTTAAACACACCATGGCAGTGCCCAGTCTGTGAGGGACACTGACACAACATGGAGCTGTTTCTGTTGGCTTTGTAGAGTTTCACTCACCGACTGCCACCGACCCAGTTCATTTTCTGCTGCTGAGGAGGCAGGGAGGGAGAGCTGCCCTGTGTGCTGCCGGCCGTGTGGGTAGGGGCAATGGCTACTCAGGGATGGTTTGCAGCCTCCCAGCAGCACCACAAGGGCCCTTCTGCAGGGCCTCTGCCTCCCTGGGAACACCAGGGCAGCTGCTCTCCAAGCCCCCAGGCTGGCAGAGAACAACAAAAGGGTGGTACAGGGATTGACAGACAAAGGGGAAGGATGCATTAAGCCAAGCGAGGCAGCTGATGGGGGAAGAGGCAATGCTCTGGTTGCTCCTGCCTTTCTACCTCTGGTGTTTCCATGCAGGCTGCTGCCAAAGCCATCGCCCTTTCCCAAGGGAGTCATGAGCGTCTTGTCCCAAGTGAATTGATTTGTCTATCAGGTCCAGCTTGTCTCTGCTACAACCACTTTATTTTTTAGGACAAGAGAGAGTTTTCCTCTCCATCCTGCTCTTCCTAAGGTATTTTAGGGGCAATAGGAGCATTTTCTATGGATAGATGTTGTTGCTCTTGGTCCTGCCTGATGAGCTGTTGTGTTTAACTGTGACTAACCCTTGAGGAGGGACGCAGAGCCACTTGGGGAATCTTGGCAGCAGCAAACTCCACTTGCGCCCTTCCCTGTAACTTACTTCCATCATCTCAGCAAGGGAAGGCACTCATTTACAAAAAAAATCATCAAAATTCTATATGAATCTTTTCCTGTGGTGTTTCTTTGCTGAGTTATCTTTAGCCTAACATTTTTCAGGGTACTAAAGTTTGATTAGCATTGGTACAACAATGGAAAGAGTGTTCAGAGTAGATATTAGGAGTCTAAAATTAAAAATTAGCCAAGATGTTCTTCTTTGTATTACTTCTAATTTGGCTAGGGTGGTTATAGAATCTGGTAAGTATGCATAATTGTTTCTTATAACAATACTTGATTAAAATCTTCATGATAAATTATATCTATATTTTAAGTCTATGTGTCTCTACAGCTAATATGACAGATGACAGACTGAAAATTTGATTTCATCACTTCAAATATGATTTTTTAATTTCAATTCCATCTAGTGTAAATGTTGAACTTGCTAATACAAAGCATAAGATGTAGTTTCATGTATAACTAATCAAATCCCTTTTAAATTTTGTTTAATAAATTATATTTTTTGTATCATCCTTACTCTTACTTTTTCACAATATTGTCTAGATTCAAAGGAAAAAAAGTGGGATTTTCTTTATGTTTGAATTATTTTAGCTGGTAGTTAGCAGATATTTGTAGAATCCAGGAAAACTTACATGGCAGCTTCAATTAATTATTTTTCAACATAATAAATCTTCTCCTCCTCAAACTGTTTCTTGCAAATAAAGTTAATGACCTTTCAAGCAGTCATAGAATAAAAAATCTGTTCTTTTTTGAGGAGGGCAAAGTAAAAAATTAAATAATACCTGAGATGAGTATGATTATATTTCCAGTGTTTGCATATATTGCCTTGACTGTCAACGTTTTAAAAGTTTGAAATAATTAATGTGAATTTCTGAATTGATGGCATAATTTCAAAGAATTGTACGACATAATTATTAATTTTTAAAAGGTCATGAGAATGAGTTTCAGGGAGCTTAGTTGATTCTCTGGGAAGTGAAGTATAGAACAAAGAAGCTTCCTCTATTTGTCAGAGACTGAAGTTTACAGATTCCTCTTTTTTCTAACTTTTATACTCTTCAGAATAACCATACCTCCTGTTCCTTTGTTAAGAAAGTATTATACAGGATTTTCTCCAGGACAGCTTTCCAACCTTCAGCACCTGAATTTTCCTCTCTGACATGCTTCTTCATTATCAGATCAGATCTAGATATAAGAGACATATCAAAGCAGCCCAAAGCAGTCTAAGAAAGCACTTCTCCAGGGAGGCTGGTGTTGAAATGTTGACTGTGCAACTTTTGGCACTGAGCTTTGAGTAGGTCCTTACAGAACACCTATATAATCAGAGAGAGGGAGAGCTGATGGGTGACTTGGACACTTAAGCTAGGCCCCTACTCTATGCCTCAACACACCCAGAGAGGAAGCAGCTGATTTAGGCAATGAAATTGTGAATACTGTGTGGGCCAACTCTATCTGCAACATTATTGTACCCTGAAGGTTTGAAGATGCTTCTTTCCCTAAACATGTTCCCTTGAGTGAACAGACACTGCTTATGTAAAAACATATTCACCAGAGACAGTGAGAGAGAAACAGAGAGAAGATGTGTTTCCAAGCAATTTCTTAGAACTAACTGCAAATAGTTCTCATGTTTCTTAATGAATCTTCCCCTTTCCAGCAAGTGTCCTACTCTAGTGCTCATTATAAAGGAAGGAATTACTAAAGAGGTGAATGTTAAGTAAAAAACCCAAAGCAAATTCATACTGGTGAATCTCAGATTTAAATATTTTACATTACTCATTTTTTAATGTTAATTTAACATACCTTAACTTTTTTTTGTTTGATCTTTATATCTAGCACTAGGTAACTAAATCCATCTGTAGAAAACTGTATAAAAGATGCAGGGAAACTAAAATGTTTTCCCATCTCTATCCAGGGTGAGAATTTCTGGCACTTTTAAATACCAGGATACACTTATTCAGATCCCTAAATATTGACCTAATTATCTAATGCTAGGAATGCATGACTAAAAAAAGCCTGACTCTGTTCCAAGTGGAAGTTTTCTTTGGTAAATGCAGTGCTTAAACTTTGTTTACAGAGTTGCATGTCTTTTTTCCAGTCAATACTCTATGCCATTCCCTTCCTTGAGAGATCAGCCTATGGAGAAATAAAGCGACACTGACCTTGTAGTGTTTTATAGTAACCTGTTTGATGGTTTTGCCCTTAAAAGTACTTTTAAAAAGATGGCTGTTATACTGCAAAAATCATGACAGAGTTTGAGGAAGTTCAAAATGTAAGAGAAAGCTTGATTTAAAAACGAAGTTTCCCCTTTCAAAAATAGTTCCTCTTGAAAGACAGATCTCTCTTTCAATTAATTTGATGAAAAGTCCTTCCCCTATTCACCTTTAAAGGGTAGAAAGATAGAAGACTGTAGAGAGGCTAAATAGCTTGCAAACACAGCAAACTGTCCAGCTTAGAGAGAAGCACCTAATCTACTGGGTCAAAATTCCATGCCTAGCTAGGAAGAACATGGGACTGGACACACATGGCAAACCATCATCCACAACAGTACCACTGACAACAGTAGGTTGTCACATTGCTCTATGAAGCAGATGCCGTTCTTAGGTGGAATAATTTTTTACAGAATGAACTCTAATGACAAAGTGCTGTCCTTGGCTTGATGGAGAACAGCGCACGAGATCTGTTAGAGAGTCTTGCGCTGAAAAACTCACTTTATAAAAACAGTATTTCTATAAAGATTAACAAAGACCAAAGAATCCTCTGTAGATGGACTGAACTCCAGTTAGGGAAGTGTCAAAAGCAAATCAGGAGAGGAAGCTAAGAGAATAAAATCCTTACAATGGATTAGGAAAAAGCTGAAGGATACCAGACTTGAAGTAAAGAGACAGTCTGAACCATAGCAAAAAGAAGATAACAGAGGGGAACACAAACTCAGAGAAAAATACAAATACAACAGGCCAGAAAAAAATGGGGAAACAATTAGGCAAAATAACCAAACTACTAAAAATTTTTTCTCCACATCAACTAGGAGCAGAAGCTAGCTAGAAAGTCTAAAGGGACAATTGATGGCCAAGGAACAACAGGAGCACTCAGAAGAGACACATGTTACAGAAAAGAAAAGGTAGGCTTTTTGCATTAGTATTCATTGATGAGGAAACTGGGGAGAACTTTATGCAGGAATCCTTCCTGGGGAACTCACTGAGGATCTGTCCAAAGTGAAAGTAACAACAGACAAAGTGAAAATGATCTTACCAAGGCAGAATGAAGACTAGCAAAGTACCAGGACTAAGTGGTACTCAATGAAAAGTTCTATAATGCAGCACTGTGGAAAGGACCACTTGAATTTGGAATCATCTTGGAGACTAGAGGGTAGCAAATGTGACACAATTTAAAAATAAGAATTTTGTGACAATCCAGAAAGCTCACTTCTGCACAAAAAAAATAGCAGGAATAATAATATAGGCCAGCATGTGAAAAGCCAGTGGAGCTTCTACAGATGGAAGGCTGCTACAGAACACACGTAAAAAAGAGTGATTGCTGCTGTCTTGCTGGATTTAATTAAGGCTGTTGACAACATCTGTTGTTGAAGGTTTTAAGAAGATAAAGAAGTTGTAAAATAATAGGGAAGGTCCTGCCATTGAATAAAAAGCAAAAGGGAGGGAAGAGACTAGTTCTTGTTTTCATGCACTCGGGCACAGGGGACTGATAAGGAATAGAGGCTGACAAACTCCTGAGTGGTATGGGAAAGTTGTGGGGTGAGGGGAAAGGGGAAGAGAGTGAACAAGAGTGAGCTGTGCTATTGAAGCCTCTTCCAGAACAGGCGTAAGTGGACATAAAGTGAAGCTTGTGGGAGAAACAGAAGAAAGGAGTGTTTCTTCACATATGAAATGGTAAATCTGAGGAATGGCTTGTCAGATGTTTCTATTTATGTAAGTTTACAGGATTCCAAGAGAGACTGAACAAATAATTGTAAGAGTAATTGTAAGGAATGTTTAATAGGCAAACCTCCCAGGCTCACAAAATTCTCAGTTTAAAATGGCAAGAGGTTGGGAGAGTATGAAACTGCAGCATCACATTAAATTGCAATTTTCTTCTCTCTTGGGTATCTGCTTAGAGCTGTTGTTTGAGACAGAATACTGTGCTTGGTGAAGCACTGGCCTGTTTGCTAATTTTTAATATTTAGAAGTCTCACAAATAAGAGTTAATAGCTGAACAGCAGTAGATGACCTTTTTGTTGTTATACTCATCAACTGTAAACCCTCAGATTCTTGAGGCATGACTAAAGGATGGCAGCAAATCCTGTGTTTGAGGTGCAGGAGTAAAAGAGATGGCTTTTCTGGATTTATTCCTGCCTTCATTTTAAAGAGTAGAACACTGACTCTGCTGTGGGCAGTGCCACTATCACCGTTGTTAACTGACACCAGCTACGTGATTTTACCACTTATACCTGTACTCTTGAACTGTGCATGTAGCTTGTTTAAAGAGTTTACAATGAACTTGAGAAAAGGTTTAATAAGGTAGCATTAGAATTTTCTTCAGATGATCTGCGAATAGAAACCTTTCCAGATTTAAAGCAAAACCTGAAATACATACATCATGTATTTGAGACTTCTGAAGACGTAATAGAGACACATCCTCATTAAACTGAATTATCTGCATGGAATAAGTTTAACAAGAAAGAGAAATCTGATCTTAAAGGTTTAGGTATTAAAGCCTAAATATTAGAAGTTAAATTCTTTGTCTGAGAACATCGCTTGACAGTTTATCATGCCTGGAAGAGCTGACATTGAACTCAACACTTGCCTATTTCCCTCTCCTTCTCCCTTTGTAAAGGGAAAACAACTTGTTTATATTTCTTTCTAGAGGTATTCTTTCTAGAATATCACTATTCTCAGAAGTCAGAACTGTTAGTGATCAGTCTGCTGTTGACTGTCCTGTCATAGAGATTTCTCAAATCCCTTATGGTTAAATTATTAGAAACTACATGTCATGCAGGCTTCAAATTTACAGCAGCATGTATCTCCCTAAAGATGAAGTAAAGGAGAAAAGACTTCTAGTGCAGGAATGCACCCCATTTACACCATCTCTGTGATGCTTACACTTAGGAGAGCCAAGCAATAGAACAGGATCTTCCTGTTTCTTCTCTCTTGTGATAACATAGCTCTGCCTAGTCTATAGACCTAGAGACTGTAGGTACCCCTACAGTTTCACCAGAACAAAAAGAGCTGGAATCAACTGCTTGGTAGGATCAGGCCAGTCTCACCACACTGAAACTTCTTCAGCAAGCATTCATATCCATGCCATTAAAACTGAAATTCCTGATTGTCTTTGATCTCTAGGTCCTAAAGGAATTACAGCACCTGAATATTCTACTGAGGTATATGAATATAGTCAATAGTTTCCCTAAATAGACTAAATAAACAGATAATTTCTGCTGACACAAATTTGAAATCAAAGGTCAGGGTATCTTATCACCCTTTTCTGATAAAAACATCAAATTTACCATTGGTGTGCCGTGATGTTGCAAACTAATTCTGTGGGTGTATTTCACTACTTATGTAAGTGATGACACTAAAGTAAATAGAAAGTTTGGAAGTACTTCATAGAAAGGTATTTACTTGAATAATGGCTTCTATGTTCATATTCTGTTGAATGTGACTCAAATTAAACCCTAATAGTCCCACACCACACCACTATGCAAATCCACAGCTCAAAATGAAAGAAAAAAACAGATGTTCCTATCTTACTGTATTACAGTACATCATATTTTGGACATTATTTACAGTTCACTATTAGTAATTGAAAACAAGCATGGTGTAGATTCATGTAACGTGTTTCACATACATTCATCCACATTGAAAACCACTGTGTACTGTTTGCATGACCTACACGCACCTAAATCTTAATGGTACTAAACAGAAATTATTCAAAACACAGATTTTACACATATTTTTCAGTAATTTTATTTTTTATTTTGTATGTCCTTATGGCACAGTGGATAATTCCATAAGCAGCAAGAAAATTTCAGTTTACTGCAGACTGATATTACAGCTATTGGACCATCTATTAGGACCAAATAAGACATCAGATAAATAGTCTTTTGCTTAAAAAATTGCACATTATTTTTTCAAACACTAAATCAAATGGTAGAAAAAATGATCACTGAGTAAGCCTGACTGACATCTCTTGTGTAATAGCCTGCATGTTCCAATTCCACTACCTTCATCATAACCACAAAGTTGTGCAAGGATGAAGTGCTGGTGTGGGAGACAGTGGGCACAAAACAGAAGATAAAAAAGCCATCAGTTGGAATGATTACACTCTAGTTCCTGCACAGACAAACATTCATGGACTTTAGTCGCCCTGATACTCATTGCTGCCATATATTCTTCCTCCCCAGTTACTGGTTCCTGTATTTAAAAAATGCACACAAGTTACTTTAATGCATTTGATAAAAACGGTGTGACTAAAAACCAATCACTTGACACACTTGACACTAAAAAATGAGATTCTACTGAAGAAAGATCTCCAAATAGTCTGGATCTAGTATCAATATTCCCCAGACACCCACCCATTCCACAGCTTCAGTTCCTCAAACTTATTTGATTACACACATCTCCAGAACTTTATTATAAAGTCAGTAGAAAATGTGGAGACAGCAGAGCACTGCACCAATGTTATTGCAGTTTTGGGAGTTATTTTTCCAGTAATATAGAGAAGTGTTATTACGACTAAATGTAGTAAAATTCCTGCCTTAAGCAGGAAAAAGAAAAATAAAAAAATCTAACACCTAAGGCCCTGCTCCACAAAGAGGAGTTTGTGCATGGATTACTGAGCAGGATTGTGGCAGAGCAAAACTCTCGAGACAGCAAGAACAGAAGAAAGGGGGTATTTAAAACAACAGTTTAGTCTTTTCTTCATCCTTTCAAAAGAAGGAAATACATTCCTTTTATTGACTGAAACACTGTGCAGTTAGATTTGCTTCACTTAAATGTTCCCACAGATCTGACTGTGGGGTGTATGTCTGCACTAACCACCAAATCACCAGAAGTTTCAGTCAGCCAGGATCCTGTGAAGTGAAAGGTCAGCAAATACACAGAATCAAAAGAGATCTGTGAACTTTCCCCCTGGTAAGAAAATGCTAGAGTAATGAAATATTGCAAATAGCTGTGGTTTGGCAAAATCTATGAGTATGCTGTGCTACACAAGCCAGTAAGGGAAGTATCCAGTGGAGAGCATGATTACCAGCCATAATTTTACAAGCCGTAAGCAAAGCAATTCCTTAGCTACTTTGTGCACTGAAAATCCTATTCTGACAAAACAACTTTTTGTCTGTATCTTTGTGCACAGAAAAACCTACTGACAAAATAATCTGCAGTGAAATCAGGCTTACCTACTAACTGAATGTCTTCTGCACTGCACTAGGTCAGATTTTGACATTTTCCTAGCTTTCCTTGCTTTTGAGTTGTGCATTTAGGGAAAAAAAAAAAATCTAGAAGAGCCTCTGTCCAGATCTCTGGCCTGCGCTCACTGGCAAAAATATAATGCACTTAAAGATTACCCTATATCCTCTCTACCTAACTGTCCAGACCACTGTGAGCTGAATTTTTGTAACCTCCTAGGAAGAAATGAGATCTTGCTTCCTTCTTGTCCTGCTGGTCTTGGCTTACTGGACGTTTTAGAAGGCAACGGGATGTTTCAAGAAGTGGTGTCTGATTTTTAAAAGCAAACCTCGCTTGCTCTCAAATCAATTATACCATTCCTTCATCCTGAAACTTGTGTTGCTATCTACACACGATCACTGCACTCTGTTCAATGGGGGGTTGTATCATAACAGTAATGTGGCTTGTGTAACACAGTATTTACTGAATTTCTGTGAGGCAGGTGGCCTCGCTCTTCATTTTTAGGGAAAAACCAGCCTCCTCACCACTGCCATAAACGTCTAGTATCACATTTTAAAAGCATACATACACACACATTCTTAACTAATGCTTTTATCATATACTATCTTACGCAGTTACCTTAGACACTACATTTTCAAAGTGTAAAAGGACCACAGTATGTAGGTACTCTGACCCTCCCCCTGCAATTCCAGTACCTTTTCCAAACAAGTTAAGCAGTAGAAACAAGCAATTAAGAAAACAGAAAGATAAAGCAGTAAGACAACTGCCTTTACTATAGACTCCTTTGTGAGAAATTGGCCAGGTTCACTGCAGGGGCCGTGCGACTCGGTCGGGGTTATTTTGGGCTAATAACGCTGCCAGTGCACAATACCGTTTCCTTTCGGGGGGAGGACAGGAAATAAATTACGTGCAGTGTGCAGGCGCTGCCCCGGAGACGCCGAACTGCCCGGCTCCCTCCCGCGGCCGCCCGGCCGATTTCCGACCCGGGGCTACCCGAGGCCACCGGCCCGGCTGCGCCGCCCTCCGCCGCGTCGCTCCACACCGGACAGCACCCCCAGCCCCGGGGAGGCTCGAGGAGTGCCGGGGGTGAAGCGCTGCCCATCCTGCCGGGGCTTCCCGGGAGTCGAGCTCTCTCCGGCACTACCGCCCCCCGTCCCGCTCCCCCCGTGCCGCTGGCGAGGCCGGGGCCGGAGGCGGAGCCTGCTCCGCAGGGCAGGCGGAAGGAAAGGGCCGGCCGCAGCCTGGGGGGAGCCGGCGCGCTGCAGGGCCGAGCTCCGCGGACCCGCCGTGCGCCGGAGGATCAACGTTTCGGCAGGAGCCGAGCGCCGGAGGACCGGCCGTGAACCCGGAGCCGAGCGCCGGAGGACCGGTGCTGCTTCTGCCGCCGCTGCGGCCGCGCCCCGAGATATAGCGGTCGTGGCCGGGGCGCGGTGCCTGGCGGCCGGGCCGCTGCCGGTGCTGGTGTCGGTGTCGGTGCCGCCCCGCGCGGCGCAGCCAATGGTGGTCGGCGGGGCGGGCTGCGCCGCGCGGGGCTGCGTTGTGCAACGCGCCGCGCTTTGAAGGCACCATCACCCCTGGGAGGCAGCGCTCACTCGGCAACTGTCACGGCAGGGCGACCGGCTGCGGGCCGGGCCCAGCGCCCCGATGAAGACCCGGCGGGATCGGCCTTCCCAGCGGGCATGAGCCACCCGCGCTAGGAGCGGCGCGTAGCGGTGTCCCGGCGGGCAGGATGGCCCACATGCTGCATGCGGCGGCCCGGCGGGTGCAGTGGAGCAGGGCGGGCGCCGCGAAGAGGGCTGCGTGCCTGCTGGCCGCGGCGTACGGGCTCAAAATCCTCTACCCCATCATCCGCGGGCGTGTGAAGCGGGCGGGCGGCAGAGGCGGCGCGCAGGATGAGAGGGGCCGGGCGGTCCCGCACCGCACCGGCAGCCGGGGCAGAGCCTCCCCGGCCGTGGACGCGGAATTCTTCAAGCAGCTGCTGGAACTCCGCAAACTGTTCTTCCCGAAGCTGGTGAGTGCCGAGCTGGGCTTGCTCTGTCTCCACTCGTTTGCTCTGGTGTCCAGGACCTTCCTCTCCATCTATGTGGCCGCCCTTGATGGAAAAATTGTGAAGAGCATTGTGGAGAAAAAGCCCAGAAGCTTTGTCTTCAAGTTAATCAAGTGGCTGATGATTGCAATCCCAGCCACTTTCGTGAACAGCACCATACGGTACCTGGAGTGCAAGCTGGCCCTCGCCTTCCGCACACGCCTGGTGGATCACGCCTATGAGACCTACTTTGCCAACCAAACTTACTACAAAGTGATCAGCATGGACGGGCGGCTGGCCAACCCTGACCAGTCCCTCACCGAGGACATCATGATGTTCTCGCAGTCCGTGGCGCATCTCTACTCCAACCTCACCAAGCCCATCCTGGATGTTGTGCTCACCTCGTACACCCTTATCCGCACAGCACGGTCCAGGGGGGCCAACCCCATCGGGCCCACAGTCCTGGCTGGCCTCGTCGTCTATGCCACGGCCCGAGTGCTCAAAGCCTGCTCGCCCAAGTTTGGCAAACTAGTGGCTGAGGAGGCTCACAAGAAGGGCTATCTGCGCTTCATACATTCACGTATCATTGCCAACGTGGAAGAGATTGCCTTTTACCGAGGGCACAAGGTAAGGAGGGGCGAAATTGGAAGCGCTGGGGTCGCTCCTGCAGTGCCGGAGGGGACCCATGCTTCCCCTGACACCCTTCTTGTGCACTTTGGGTTCCTCTGACATTGAAACTTGTTTACAGCTTGGCACTTCCCATTTCTTAGGAAATGCCGTCTCACAAGCAGCGTCTGAGGGGAGCAGATCACAGTTCGTTTGAACTCTGGCAGTGTTCTGGTTTTGCAGATGGAGCTTATGCTTATCTAGAAAACAATCTACGTTACTCTTTTCCCCCACCCAGTCTGTTCCGATTAACTTTTTCAGACTTCTTTTTTTTTCCCAATCATGGGTACGAACCACCATATTTAATTCAGCAGAAATAGCAACCACTGCACACCAGAAAGTCTAGGGGGAAACTCTGTGATGGCTCAGAGCACACTACAACCTTTGACACTCTTTCACATATCCAAGCAAAGATGTAGTCACCAGTCTTAAAATAGCATAAGTACAGTACTTCTGCAATCACAGTTACATAAACTAGTAGCTTGTTTTAAAGCCACCTTATTAAGGAACTCTTCATATTTTTATTAGAAGTGAATTTTGGCTGTAATACATTTCAAACACAATTGGGAAAATATGTTGTTTCTTGCAAGGTAAAAATGAAAGCTGGAAACCAGCTTGAAGAAAAGTTACTCTTTCAGTTCAAGCAACGATTATATAACATAAATGGTTTATTTTTGTAGACACAATCGTTCTCAAAAGCTGCCTGTTTTAAGCGCAGCTAAATTAAGCATTTTCTCAATTCCCACATATATGGGTTTGAACTAAATACATACTGTATTGACTTGCAACTGTCTTTGACTTTTTAAAACTACTGGATAATTCTCTTTTTCCCCTTGCAAAAACAAGCAGCATTTCAGGAATCAGCTCTGCAACTTTAAGTCGCTAAAGATAATTGACCCCCAAATGCTTTCCAATATAATTTTCAGTTGCTTTGAAACTCTACAGCTGCAGCTTTATTAAAAGGTGAAAGCAATCTTATTTTGGTTGTTAGAATCAACTGCTGTGACTGCTATGTTGTTCTTGTATATATTAGAAATCTTAAAAGGGTTGAAAACCTGCCAATGTTCTGTTGAGGGACAATGGTGTAAATAAGATCCAGATCCACTGACTTCCATAAAGTTGTGCACTTTTGCTGTGAGACTGCAGCACAGTGAGCATAAAGTACCGTGGGATTCAGAAGTGATAGCTCTAGCTTCCTGATTATTTAATGTACACATGTGAACGTATCTTGTACTACATGTGCATCTTCATTTAATTGTATAAATTATCTTATTATTTTAACCCTAGGTAGAATTGAAACAACTGCAAAAAAGCTACAAGGATTTGACAGATCAAATGAATCTCATTTTGTCCAAACGTTTATGGTACATCATGATAGAGCAGTTCCTGATGAAGTATGTATGGAGTAGCTGTGGTATGATCATGGTTGCTGTGCCCATCATCACTGCAACAGGATTTGCAGATGGCGGTAATACCATCTTTTACCTAATTTCTAAATGTTTCTTTAAAGTTATATCCTCAAAAGACTGGTTCCCTTGAGTGCTGTTGACATTGGTTTGTTTTTCACAGACTTTCTTACAACATCTGTGTTTTATATATAACTTGCAAGCATAGTAAGTCAGCTAAGCAAATGATCCAACTTGGAGTGTGATACATAGTATGAAGTCAGGACTTTGAGGATCCTTGTATCACATGAGATTATTATTGTAGTCTCCTTTTTCACTAGTCACTGTTGGAATAGCAGGCTGTTTTTTACAGTATCTACTTTTGCAAAATGATACTATGAACTTTCCTAGAGTGCTTATCTTCTTCTTCCATAAACCATAGTGTAATTACAGGTAATTATAGATAATTTTTCTCTTACTGTTGACCGGTTGGAAACCGCTGATTTTCCCTGACTCCCTGGGAGAAGATAAAATTCAGATTCCAGGCTAGGATGGAATAATTTTTGACATCCTATCACAACTTTCCTGGAAGTGAAATGAAACTCAAATAGTGGTGTTAGTGCAGATGCTATTAAAAATATAAAAAATTCCTATAACATGAACCCTACAAAGTCTTCAGAAGGATCATGATGTTCTAAATTGTGTACTTTGAATTAGGAATGAGTGAATTCTTTTTTGTGCAGTAGTTCTGTTTCTTTCTTGGAAGTTATGTTTCAAATCAAGACTGTCCAAAGTGGACAAGCTTGGTGTGAGCTGTAGGATGGCTTCATGCAGTGCCCACGTTTGGTTGGCACAAGGTTTAGCTGCCTCACTAAATGTTGTGCTGGAGCATGGCTGGGTGCTCAGCTCTCTGAGCTGCTGCCCATCACGTGGCTTAGGAGAGTACTACGTAGCTGGCATCCTGGGAACAGCTTCAAAAATATCAGGATGTCTTGTTCCAAACTGAAGAGGCTGTACAAAGGCATTTCACCTCACAGTGAAGGTTATCAGCACAACAGAAAAAGTGATAAGAGTCTTTCTGCTAAGATGGAATGGGTACAATCAAGAAAAGGAGCATTTAACCACATGTTGTAAATATCTCCTTGGTATTAGAGCATGAATAAAAAAGGACTCATATTCATGCTAAACTAAATAACATTCCTGTTACTCATGTTTGTTCTTTTGTTAAATACATTTTAAATGTGGGAGAAAACAAAGATGCAGCAAGTGGCTCACGTAAAACAGAATCATATTTGCTACTAGCAACCTAAACTATTAAAACATGTGATTTATTATTGAGTCCTGGGACTTACCATAATGGTGGTTCACAAACATAATACTGGCAGCACTGTCAAGACCAGTTTGAGGTATTGCAGGTATTCAAAGAATCAAGCACACCTGAAATTACTTGACCTGCTTGGGAAAACAGTGCTTTTTGCCTCAGTGGATCAGACACAAGTTTGTTGACATCTACAGGAAGAGATAGTCAATTTATAGCTTTAGGATGAATCAAAAGAGTCAGGGATATGTACAAACCAGGTACCGTGGCCAGACTTGACACTACAGGTGTAAAGCCATAGATTTTGTACACTTCTTCAGGGAGGAGAAAGAAAAAACAATAATTCTTCATTAATAAGAAAAAAGAAACTTCTTTGACAGTGATATTTCTGACTGAAATTGTAAAATGTTGTTATATATTTCAATGAAGAATTTAGGTGGCAAAGACAAGATTCCTGTTTGATAACATTTCTCATTCTTTTTGTATTAAACCATTTACATTCCAAATGTTGTGTTTCAATTTTGGAGAGTAACTATTTTTTGAAGCAAGATTTTGCTTTCTCTAGACACAGTGAAAGTTTATTTTTGTTATTAAAATAAGTGAGACTATCAATTAAATGAATGAAGAGGCAAATGGAAATGTTAGTTTCTGTATGAAACAGAGACAGTGTCAAAATGCAGTACTTTTAAACACAGGAGACCAGCCATATGAACAATGTTTTGGACAAACAGTTCAAGAAAAATTATATTGGTGGGTTATATATTAGAAGAGCTTGTCTTTTGGGGCTGTGAAATGGTCATAAATTCTATATAATTTCTATTTTTTAAATACCCCTAAACTGACTGATGCGGTGGCTTGTGGCGGATCCTTAAACTCCTGCTAGATGAGCTGGCCTGGGTGCTGGAAGCAGCCATCAGTAAATACTGCATTTACATTAAGGAGGAATGCTACATCAATGTAGTTAAGCCATACCTGACTCCTACATGATTTAATTGTGGTAGTTCTACGTAGTATAGGCTGCATGTCCTATAAGCCCAACAAGATCAGCAAAAATGGCTTGTTTCAGAAATAAACAAATTTCAATTCCCCTTTTATTAATGAATTAACTGAATTCTCCCTGTTCACGAAATGCATTCTTCTTGGAGTGGAAATAACTTTTTTAGATGAGAACCACATCAGTTAGAATTTTATAATCTTTACTTTGCAAGAGCTTTTTGTAAGAGCTTTTCTGTATGTTTTTTTAAAAGCATGTCTCTCATTGTGTCTCAGCAAGATTGCATGCAAGTGGTTGACAGTGTGTTGATGTAGAACTGAAGTGAAAAAACATCATAATTAAAACCAATAATAAAAAATAAGGAAAAATAACATAGGTGTTCTGTGTGTATGTATATATATACACATACACACACACACACACACACACACACACACATATATGAAAAGTTATGACGTAGCAATTTTTAAAACTTTTTCATTAATTATTTCACTGTATTTCAGTGTAATAATTCAGTGTAATAATTATTTTAATAATTATTGCAGTTTATTTCTCTGTAATAATAATAAATATATTATTTAACAATAATAATAACAATAAAATAGCAATGAATTATTTTTTATATTTATTTATTAATACATGTATAATTAGATAATTATTCCAGTATATTTCACTGAAATACAGTGTATTTCAGTGTTTTTCATTGATCTTATTAGCAGGGATACCTTTATGGACGTGTGAATGAATACAAAATAACATTTAGGTTTAACTAATAAACATGGAAAGATACATCTGGCTTTGGTACTGCCTGTAGATTTTCAAACACCAGATTTCTAGAATATGATCTATCAGGGAGGTGAGAGTAAGAAAATGCTATTTGCTCTACTCTTGCATTGCTTGACTTAGCCCATGAAATTTATGGTTGCATTACACCTGCAAGTAATTCCTCCTAGATTTTCTTGATCATGAGCACTGTGAAAATACGGATATTAGTAGCAATTGCTAGTACAGGAGTTGCCACAGTGGACCCACCTATTACCCTGCCTAGCATGATTCCTAGCATCAGCTTAGTTTAAAAAAGAAACTTAGAAAAAACTTAACAAACTTTAGGGAATAAAGTAATATTCAGATCCCATTCTGCAGAAGATTTAAGCATGGAGATACATACAAAGTTATGTGATGCAGAAAACCCTTTAGATCTTTCATTGTAAATCTTTTATGTGGAAAATCTTTAAGAGTGGTTTACTGCACCACTGGTTTACTACACCAGTGATTTGTAGTTGCAGTTATAAACACTGAAATATCATTTAGCCTCAAAATAGTCAGCCACTTCTTTTTAAATCTTGTTTCTTTCAGGAAACAAACCTTGTAAGTCCAATCTATGGGACCCATGGTAGCAAGGTGGTATATGTAAATATGTAAAATATCCTTGCTTCTCATATATCTTCTATAAATTGTGCTGCTGTTTTCTCCTTGCCTAATGCTCCTGACATTCTTATGAGACAAGTCCTTTCTTTGGAGCAAGAGTATTCTTGTTAACAGAATCCAGTGTCATAAATAAAGCCTCACAACTTTGTTCTGAGGTCAGATGAAGAAAGAAACTTAATTGTGAGGGAAGAGTTATCCTACTGAAACCATGTCTTTGATAAACTCTTGGTAAACAGTTTATTGCTTTCTTACAGAAATATAATCATGTTGCCAGATTTACACAAATGTGAATGGTTCCTTCTACATGAAGTCAGTAAATAAGTAAGGCTGAAAATTAATAATCACAAAAATGTTAAAAATTATGTTAAAAATCTGTTTCAGATAATCTCTTGGGTTTCACTTTATTCATACTTTGAAACAATTATGTTTTATGATGATATATTAAAAAGAAAGTGATCCATGTAGATAAATAGATAAAATAATACAATGTTTTGCCTAACAAGGTGAATTCCATATGCTCCCACTTATTCTTTTTGACCAAGTTATATTCACCAGTCCTTTCTGAAAGGTTGTCTTCATAGAGTTAACTTCTTCTTAAAAAAAACAAAAACAAAAACCTGCTCTATAATAGCTCACATTGAAATAATAATTTAGTTTGTAGAGATAATTTTTGCAGAATATTTTAACAAAATATTTTTTTATTTTTTTTTTTACATTCAGAGTTGGAAGATGGCCAGAAACAGGCAATGGTCAGTGAAAGAACAGAAGCTTTTACTACATCACGAAACTTGCTGATCTCTGGAGCAGATGCTATTGAAAGAATTATGTCTTCATACAAAGAGGTACTGTACATCCTGCATGCATGAAACAGAAGAGGAAAAAAAGAAAAACTATTTATATTTAATATAAAATATTAAAAAAGTAGTGCAGTTTTTAAAGGCAAATTCTATCGCAACTAAATCCATGGGGATCTTTGAACTGGTAGTTTGATCTTTAGGGTTAAGTTGACAAAGAGTCTAAAGTGCATAGTTGCCTGTATAGTGCAAAGTGTAGATGTCATTTTTAATACTTGTGTTCAGGTGTCGTCAGAGGGTGATAGAAGTTCCTGGAATGTCAGTGATAAAGGTTCAAATTCCTCTTCTGTTTGAAGCACAGACCTGAATTTGGGCTGTCTGCCTTGAGTATACTGGGACTCTTCTGATGGAAGTGTCATGAAAGCATATAATAGTTCAATTGTAAGAGTCTTTAAAGGTCCTTTAGTCCAACCCCATCATGAGTAGGAACATCTTCTACTACTATTGGTTTGCTCGTAGTCCCGTCCAACCTGACCTTGAATGTTTCCAGAGATGGGGTTATCTCCATCTCATTAGGCAACCTGTTTCTATATGAAGAACAAGGAGAATTGAATACTTATTTCTGGGTCACATAAACTGTAAGGCTGTTTGCAGTATCTTATCAACCTGTTAAATTGTAAATAATTTTTCAAAATTGAGAAATTTTAGCAGGAAAGAGTTCACCTTGGGAGTACAAGTACTCTAGAAGTACAGAATGTTCATCTAGAAGATCAGAGATGTAGTTTCAGGTCCATACCCAAATTCCAGTAGACCTGGGCTTTGATCTGTCGTCTCTCTTGTGGATTTCTTTAAATGCCAGCTGTTAAGCCAAAAAAATGTGAAGCAGTGCTGTTAATCTCAACATTTCCTTCTGAATGTTCTTCATATTTTTATTGGTGTTTGCTCATCCCTTTGGTGGGAACCCTTTTTCCCAGTACAGTGTGAGGAGGGATGCATTAGCTAGGCAGATAATCAAAGACTATGGATTCTGTTATTTGAAATCCAGCCATGAAAGCTACAGCTTTTTAAATTGTCAGAGGAGGGGTAGTTTGGCACCTTCAGACACAGACTTTGACAAAACCAGAGTCTGTGCTGTTTTCAGAAGTCCTTCTAATGGGCTGTAATTTTTGACCTACATTTTTTTAGCTGTTCCCCTGCTTGATCTCTGCTCCAAGATACTGCCAGATAACCTGTTATACACTGATGTAATAATCTATTTTGTTTTCAGCATTAAGTAATTTACATAATGTACATGAGGACTTAAAAAAATAGTGGTTTTATTTTTTGGCAAAAAAGTACCCACAAAACAGTACAGGAAGAACTGAACTAACTCACTTTGTCTACAACATGGTAAGATATTAATACAGACAACATAAAACCAAAGAGCAGTTCTGTGAATTTCCATCTTAATTTTACATTTACACTTCTCTTTGAGAGACACTGCAGTACTTCAACCTTTGACATGACAATGACAAAAATTGTCATTTCCATTTTGTGATTCAGGCAGTTTCCAAAGGATAGTGTATTTCAACCCACATCAAGTGGTAGTGCAGTTTCATTTCTTGCCCACCTCCTCCACCAAGGCAGCCTCCTTAAATTCAGTGAAATTCACTGTGCAGATGAGGTGGGCTCAACTTTTCTTTGCAGTCAGTAGTTTAGGTGGTACCATTTAGTGTTTGAACATGTTATTTCCTACAGTCATGGTATAGAATCTTATGCACAGTGGTTCTCCTGAGGTGCAGCTGGCACAGTTTCATTTATCACATGCAGGATTCTCTCCATCATCCTCCAGTGGAATGATGGCCATGTGGCCAGAACTAGCACTCACTTCAGAGGCTGGCACAAATAGACAAATTTACAGAAAAATTATGGAATTATTTCTAGTTATTTCAAATTATCTTGGAATTGTGTACACCATAATGGGTGAACTCAGTCATGGGGTTTATTATTAACCATATTTAACCACAGCAAACCAAGGATTTTATAATCTTGATCTAATTTTGTTGCTATTCTTATCCTCTCTGCATTTTGTATAAAGATGTATCCTTTTAAAACCATCTAATAATACATTTAAAATAAAAGGCCTTGGCTTAATTCCTTACTACCATTAGATGAAGGCGGTTCTTTGGGAGCTCTTAAATAGCCCAAGAATATGAAGTTACAAGGTCCAGAGATCTGTTGTTTCTGTCTTCACCAGGTGAAAAATGTGACAAATGAACCAAAACAAAAAAATGGAGAAAGCCTTTTAAGAGACTTCACCATCTTAAAAATACCCGGTTCTATTCTAAGGTGTCAGATTTAGCATGGAGTTGGTAGAAGACTCCTGGTTTGTACTGTATTTTAGGTTAGGATGCCTTGGTGCTGCCTCTTTTACACAGAAAAGCACACTTCTCCCACATGAGCTTTCTGGAATAAAACAAGCAAACATAAGTAATTATGGATGCCATTTTTTTCTCACTTCTGTGGACTTCTATTTTTGCTGGAAAATGCAAAGATTTTTTTTTAAACTTGTGTACCAGCCTCTTTGTTTTCAGATATGTTAGTAGCTGCTCTCTGTTCATTGAAGACTACAGAAATGAGCAGTCTCTACAACCTCTTCATTTATTGGGGTTATCATAGTTTACATGGGCTTAACTCAAACTGTCCTTTCTGCTGATTGGTAGGAGCGACAGGTGGCATATGGGTTAGCATAGAATTTCAAGGAATGAAAATGAATGGTTGTTGACCTACATTGTTGCTCATGTTGATCTTTGGCCAAACATTTAATTTGTAGAATTTGTGAAGTATAACTGAAATGAGGTGTTTGTTGTTTCTCAGGTCACTGAGCTAGCAGGCTACACCGCCCGTGTCTACAACATGTTTTCAGTCTTTGATGAGGTGAAGAGAGGCATCTACAAAAGAACTGCTGTTATTCAAGCATCTTTAAACAACAGCAGGAGTGAAGATAAAGCAGACTTGCACATTGATGGGCCTTTAGAAATCAAAGGTAATTAATTTATATTTGTATTAATTTCCCGGGGGCAGTGGGGGAGGCACGGTGCAGTGGGACAAGAGGTGAACAGAGGATTTTTTTCCTGTAACTAATCAGGCTCTCAGCCTTAACGTTGCAGAGACCATGTTGCCTTTCATTTTAACCCCCTGCTACCTTATAATTCTGTCCTTATGGTCTGCTTTTCTAATACACAAAATGGCTCAAAGGTTTTTTGTAAAAACTTTCTATGAAAAGGCATTTCAACTATACTATTATATGTGATGGTGATGTTAGCATTCTTACACTGACAGTGCCTGTTTTCCTCAGACTGTTCATTTTTTTTGGAAAGCTGAGACTGTAACATTTTCATCTTCAACCATAACATTATTTTGTTTGAGGTAGGAGGAAAAAAGACAGATTAGTTTAGTATTTTTTCTCAAAAAAGCTATGTTTTCCACAATTAAGGATCAGCCTCATTTTTTGATAATTTAATGGAAATCTTCAACTGAAAATGACAACTTTATCCTTCTTTTCACCTCCCAAATGATCTGATCAATATATACTTTTTCCCTCCTGACCCCATCCTGTGTCTTTATGGTGCCACTGTCTTTCTGTCTCTACCCTCCCTGAACATTTTCTGTGTACATCCATTTCTTTCTGTGCTCCATTGTGTGCCACCTCTCTCTGCATCTTGCATCCAGCTTCTCTCTGAGGTACTCAAAGGCAGGTTTTTGCAATGGGTTTTTCCTTATTTTCCCAACATACCATTTCTGCTGCTGCCCTCTGTGATGTTGAAAAGCCTCATCCTTTTCCTTTAGCTTTTGAAAAGTTAAGACTCAGTAGAGTTATAGGCCCCAAAGGGTTCTTTGTGAAATAACTTCTTGCAGTGATTTCAACAGTGCTGTCCTCCAGCTCATATTTCTCAAAAGTCCTCTGACAAGGTTCATCATAACAAAGTGTGATGCAGTGTGGTGGATAGGTATGGAAATAGCTGATGTAATCTACAAGATCTTGGTAACACTTGGCTGATGTTAAAAGAAATAGCATTTTATAACTATTGCATTTTGTCATGTACATGAGAAAAAGTTTGTAGTTCCTGGAGCAATGAAGTAATTTGGGGGCTCTTTTTAGATGACTGTTTTAAACCAAAACCAAATACAGTTCAGATATGCAAGTGTGCTCTTCATGTTCCCTTTAGGTCTAGTATATCTAAACCCTACTCTTCTTTTCTCTGCAAGCTTTTCCCAAGTTTTCCTTCCACTACAGTCACTTTTCATCCAGACTGAATTCCTCCTAAAGCCATGGTGACTAGCATTTGCTGTTGTGTAGTTGTAGCTCTCAGAGGCAGCTAGCCAAGACCAAGCATTGTGCACAAGGATTTAAGAAGAATTTAGGCCAGATGAATCTAGGCCACAGGCTCCACACTTTTTATGACAAGTGCTATTGTAATACTGGTTTTCCTCCCTTCTTTTGGTCGCAATACTTCAGAAATCCCTGAGGAGTCTATTGCATGTGGATAAAAGTACATGTGGTCACATACTCATATGTGTCTGAATTACTAGAGGAGAAAAATCACAACATTCAGCTTCCCCAATGGCTCTTTGAACACATAATACTTATTTCCTTTTGAATCATCCATTATAAGTCTTTATAACTAAGCAATATCTATTTTGTGCTTTGCATTTACTGTTGTCAGTAAGAGTGTGAAAATATGAGAATGATAATAATATTTTACAGATAATAACATTGCCTTGTAGCATATTTAATAATTCATAATTAAAAAAATTAAATAGAATTTTGTATGTCTTGTACAAATACTGTCAAATTGCATTTCTGATTACACAAATATACTTTGAAAGCATGCTAAAGTTGCAATCAAATGCTGTGAAGTTAGGATTAGGAAATGAGAATTAAGTTTACTCAGCTCTTACTAGTTGACTATATTTTATCATTGATTTATTTTAACTACAATGTCCCCACTCTATCAAAGTAATTTCTTTTTAACAGAAAAATACTTTTTTCCTCATAATCTCATGCTGGTTTAAGTAAAACTTATTTTATGAAAAAAGAATGCTTGGACTGATTGGTATAAAAAATTCTGCCCAGCTTGTTACAGTTTGGCAAAGTTGAAAGCAACTGAACAAAAAGCCTCTAAATGAAAAATGTGACACTAAACTTAAGTGAAGGAAATGCTACCAGAGCCTTTTATAATTAACTAAATAACTAACTTGGTCTTTGTGACATTTTTCGTTATTCAGATTAGTTTAAATTCTAAGTAAGCAGCTTTCTAATACAAAGAGAAATATCTTTCCTTTGCATCTTGTTTATAAAGTTAATTTCTAATATTTTTCTAGGAATCCAGCTGTTGGTTTCTCTTAGACAGGACCATTAACAGGTGACTGAGAAGTTAGTTTCATTCTTCTACTGTTTCCAGGACAGTTAGTATTAAAGTCCTTGTATTACAGAATATCCAGATGTCCAACAGAGACTGTATATTTAATTTGCCAGAAATCCAAATGCCAGGTATATCTACCTGACTGAAATGTTATGTAAGTCTCTGCAAATACTTACAAGACATGTTTACAGTTTCTGTGGATGGAAAAGAGATGGAAGCAAGCCACTAAATGTTTTCTTCTTTGGTCTCATTACTGGAGGAGACTGAAAGGTGCTCTGATTTTCAGGGCTGGTAGTGACTCCTAATTAAATCCTCAAAAGAAACTTTACTGGTTTCTCTGTGGCTAAGGCTGTCCTTGAACTTTTTTACTGTTTGGTATTAAACAGCTATTTAAAACAGAAGGCCGAAAATACAAGTAGAATTTGAATGAACACGTCTTTATAGTGCGTCACATTTATGATGCATACTGTGCATTGTGTTCAGGATCAAATTTAGGTTTCATTGTGCATTCTTGGCTACTGTTGACAGTGTCTTTTGCACTAGCTAAGATTTATTATCCAGATTTTCCACTAGGGGAACCTGGAGCACATAAAAGAGCTGTTTCAAACACCAGTCCTTACTTGAAAATATACTCAGTTGTAGCACAGAGGCTGTCACAAGTGATTGCTTAATGGAGGGTTTCACAAACTCTAATTTTTGTTGTTTTTTTCTTTCTAGGGAAAGTAATTGATGTTGATCAAGGAATTATTTGTGAAAATGTTCCTATAATTACTCCGAATGGCGATGTGGTGGTTTCCAGACTAAACTTCAAAGTAAGATGATATGCAAGAATCTTCTGATTGTTGCCATCACATTAACATAAACAGCACAGAATTCATATACCTTATGTTAAGTACTTGGAGGAGCATATGGATAAAAGGGGAAGTCCAGAAAGGTAGGCATAGTAGCTCAATAGAGGCAGACATATGTAGTTTGTCCTGCTCAGAGAAAGAAAAGGGAGGATTTCTGTTGCTGTTGCCAGGTGAAAAACTGACCTGAGATTTTCAAAGGTGTGTATGGAGTATGCATCCATCTTTAGTAAATTTCAATCAAATTGGGATGCTTTACTCACAAAGGCTCCTTTAAAAGTCTGAGGCCACAGCAACAGTGAAAAAATCAAACCCATAGTTTTTCTTGATCACTCACAGAGTTTTCTTGAACACTCACAAAGAGCAGTGCTGACAAATAGCTGACAGCATAGTTCACAAGTCCAGTTGGGGAGATTTATTCAGTAGAAACTTGTGTTGTTTTTAAAAACCTGTTCCAGACACCTCTTGGTACTTGCTCACATTTTAATGAGTGACCTTTACTGAATTGCTCCCATACGTATCCTGATCTGATGTTCCAGTGCAGATGTTGTTCTTTTTTAAAAAGAGTTGAAGTTACCAGAAATAAATTTAACAGAAGATCTTTTAATTTAGCTAAAGCAGCATGTTCCTTTTCCTCTGAATTAGGAACTAGGAAGAAAGGGTCCTAGCTATGGCAAAACTTGCAACATCTTCAGTGTAGGAATTTCAGAATTGTAAAATTACAACCTCATGATCAAGCAGACATTTCTATTTTTTTATCTGTCTCAAGAGACAGAAACGAAGAAAATCCAGAGGTCAGTATATTTCTGTAAAACATAGATAATGGCATTGTGATTATGCATAAATACACACTCATATATCCACAGGGTAACAGTCAAGTGAGTAAAAAAACTCCTTGGCATCACAGCCAAGTTAACATAGGTTAACTTGTGGGAAATTAAGTGGGAAATGGCAATGTGAAATAAATTTTCCAAATCACACGATTGACCTTCCATATCTGCAGTTAATATCACAGATAGGTGTAATACTGCTTAAAACACTTTGAACCTAATCTGCATTGGACCAGTTGATTCTAACTGTGATGTATTTACACAGCAATATAATCGTATTACATATTACATTACGTGTATATAATAATACATTACTATAAATACTACTGTGTACTACTGTAAACATTAGTTTATAGAGATACTCAGATATAATAAAAATATTTTTGTGATCTCAGCCTACATATTTTATCTAATTCCACTGTTTCCAGAATAGTTGCATGAATACATGCAGCTAATCAATGAAATTGGTTGATAATTTTATATAAATGTTTATGTAACCCCTCTTAGGGGTCTTAGACTCTCTTGTGCCACATACACTGTGTAGTAACATCTTTGAACGTTCATCCCCTTTGCAGGTTGAGGAGGGGATGAATCTTTTAATCACTGGACCCAATGGCTGTGGGAAGAGTTCACTCTTCAGAATTTTAAGTGGTCTGTGGCCTGTGTATGAAGGAGTTCTCTATAAGCCCCCTCCACAACACATGTTTTATATACCACAAAGGTATGTGTCTTGCTGAAGGTGATGCTTCTTATCTGGTTACATGAATTTTGGCCCTTCTTCTCACATTTCTAATCTGTGATGTGTACATCCAAGTTAAAAGATGGTAAGCACAACCTCAGGTGTGTGAAGAGTGTTTATGGAAAGAGATCTTTTCTCACTGGTGATGCAACATCATTAATCACTGGAAAGGGCTCACACACACTTGTGTTGGAGCCTGTGTTTCTCAGATGGCTAAAGTCCTGGATAGTTGAGATCATGGGAGTGGACTAGAGTCTGAAAGAAATTTGAAATAGATCTAGTATATCTCAAATCTGATTTCTTTTAAAACCAAGGATTGAAACAAGGGAGAGTGGCTTAATTCTTAAGTGTCAAAGTAACCAAAACATAACTTGCACACTGCAAGACCACAATCCCATCCGACAGTAACTGCAAATTGCTTTTTTAATAATATGTGCTCATTTCACTAATGGCAGCTTGGCTTTGTTGTGCTTTCTTTGTCCTTTGACAAGCTGTTGGACTCTCAGTACATCCTGTTATGCAATTGGTTCTAGAATATCTCCTTAGAGACCTCTAACTATGTTGTTTTGCTAAAGCAAAGTCAAACACTGAGTCTTTGCTTCCTGTAGTTAATTTCTTCCCATGGGCAAAAGAAGTATTCATGATCACAGTTTTTAGCTTTGTTTAAAAAATAGAAGATATTAAAATGAATGGAATCTACTGAACTGATCAGTAAATTTTCCTTGCTGCAGGTGAAGGTAGCAAAGAACACTGCTTTATGATTTTTTCAAATATCTGTATAATTTATTCCTAGCCATTGTCATTTTTCTGATTCACTCAAGACTTTTATTCAGGAGTTTGGAGCAAAAAGCTTTATTAAATGTTTTTCAAAACATTATTTCAGAATACCCATTGTGCAGAACATTCTTAAAACTGGTTTACTCAGAACATAAGCTAATCTGAATCTTTTTCTTGAAGAAAATCTTGAGTTTCACCCACTTCTTCCTCTATGTGATCCCAGCCCCTGTTCAGATCAGCATATGTGGCTGGCTTGCTTACAGCTCTTTCCCTTCACTTAGGTTCCCTTTATTCTCTGAAAGCAAGCAGACTCACCTTGCATTCAGGTAGATTTGCCAAGGTACTGGTTGAGAGGATTGCATCCCATCTCTTGGGTTTTCATTTCCATAAATGTAGTTCTTTGTTAGCTGCTTCCCATAACTTTGCAGTGCTGGAAGAATTTGTCCAGCGAACCTCTTCTATGAAACATTTCAGAAAGTTTTAGTCATGATACACGCAATATCTTTGCAGCCCTCTATGACCAAAGCCTTGTAGGGATTGGCCTATGCAGTCCATCCTAGTAGGATCCCCAAGAGGAAGGGTCCTGCTGTGATGTCCTTGCTGCACCCAAGGGACACTGCCTTAGCTCAGCTCTGTGGCTCTTGGTGAGCTCTGTGATTCCCTTCCCAAGGGACAGAGCAGTGTCTGGGTAAATGGGGCAACAGTGAGTGACAGAGAGGGCTCTTCTGCAAAAGTGCTACACTTTGACTGTTGCTGAAGATTCTGAAGTCTACTCTGGTGGACAATTCAGCTGTGTCAGGGTGCATTTTGTACACTCAGAAATGTGGCCTGTCACTCATAAGTGTCTCATGTTTGGACAGGGACTGAGACTGAGTCTTGTAGGGATTTCTGGGGTAATGTGGCTGAAGGGGTTGATAAAAGACAAGTTTGTTCAGCTGGCCTTGAGGATCTCAAATTGCTTTTTTGCCCAATATATTTGTTCTTTGGGCATACAGAGTCTTTGATGAATATCTGAGATACTATGAATTACTTGAAGGGTATCAAGTTTTACCTTGAAATTTGTACATTTGGGAGAAGATTTGCAACAGATCTACTGGAGTTTTAGGGCTTTTTTGTGGATTGCCTTATGTGGTCCAGGTTTTTCTCTTTTTTTTTGCTTATAATCTACCTGTTAGTGTTTTAACAGTTCTTTTATTTGTGGACTAAAATAAATCACTCATTTACTTGGAGTTTTTGTCTGTCCCTGGCTCCAGTATGCATTTAGAATTTTTGTACTGGTTTGTAAACTGTCCTGAAATCCCGAAATTAAAGAGGTTTGTTTTGTCAGGTCTTGCTGGTGGAACCATTTTGATTATTAACCCTGTTCAAATTGCTGCTTTATCAGGATTACCTTCTGTTTGTTCGTTTTTGTTAGGCATAATTCTGTGAATTCTAGGCTGAAGAATAGATTGCCCTGCCTACATTTCATCATTTTTGTATTTCATCATAACTTAAGGGAAAATAGTTCCTGTCAATCTGGAAAATGTCTGGAGAAGGTTTCAGACTGCCAGGCTCTGGGACATGGTATGATAGGATCAACCTGGCATCAGCCTACCTCACTGTTTTGTTTGGTGGGTAGGTGAAACTGTGCTACAGCAGAAAGCTTTTGAATTGGTGATGTCCATTAGAGCAGCAGGTTAGGATGACATCCCTGTGTTTATGTATATACATATTACATCTCTGGTCTCAGTCATAGCAGATAGCTTTCCATTAGTGGACACAGTTACCATTGAAGCATCTGCATTCCTGTGGCTGAGTTTAATTCTGCATCAGCCCATTTTGAGTCAAGTGTGGGAAACCTCGTCTGCACACATGAATGGTGGAGAATACACTGACTACTGAGTAACAGAATACCCCACAGTAAATAGCAGCTCACTGAAAAGATTATTTTTTCTATTCTGTTTTTTAATATTCCAGCATAGTATTCCAGAAATGTGTGGGAAATAATGTGTCTTTTTCGAATTCAAAAGCTACATACAAAACTATGATTTATTAAAACATGAATTAGCTCATTGTACACTCCAAATTTCATCCACACTGCAGGCACTTTGCAGTTAGCACTACTTAGTGGTTTGTAGGCTTTAAAACAGCCTTGAGAATTCCTGTCTTTTTGGGGTTTTAGATTACTTACCATAATTATGCTGGTTTTTTTATCTTTTGCTGTGAATCATTGTGAGGGCTTTTTTATTCCCCTTATATAGGACCAGGCCTTGCAGAATTTATCTATAATCAATCACAGTTCTGGTGGATGCTGATGTTACAAACTGCCCTTTTGGGAACAGGGTGAGAACAGCCCAGGAATTTCAGAGGCTCTGCCACTGTCCCTGACAGGCCTGTCCAAGTGGGAAATGGGCAGAAGAGGGGGCAGGCAAAAGAGACAGAGGCTTGAAGAGCCTTTAAGCAGGCCAGCATCATTTGGTGCCTGAAGCAGCTTGTTTTTTCGGTGCTAGGAAGTGGTCACACCTCAACAAGTTGTCAGATCTCATTGGAGACTCAATAACTGGCAGAGTATATGTTCTTACCTCTTCTTCTACTTCTCTCTGTCCCTCGTTTGCAAAGTAAAATTCGTTTGTGTTAACCACCTCTTTACATTCTTCTTTGAATCAACTGGCCAAGAATGTAGCATGAATGAAAAGACAAACGCTTGTGGCACTCTAGTTGGTAAGGAATCACAGTTCAAATCAGAATCAAGAAATCATTTTAAATAATAAATAATTAACAAAAGTATGTTGTGGGTAACATGAATACTGATGCTGAAGATATACCACACACAGAATCACATGCATGAAATCACTAGGTTGGAAAAGACCTCTAAGATCATTGAGTCCAACTCATTCCATAACACCTCAACTAAACCATGGCACTGAGTGCCACATCCTGTCCTTTTTTAAACACATCCAGGGATGGTGACTCCCTCACCTCACTGGGGAGACCATTCCAGTACTTTACCACTCTCCCCATAAAAAACTTTTTCCTAATATCCAACTTATATTTCCCTTGGCATAGCTTGAGACTGTGTTCTCTCGTTCTGTCAGTTGCTGACTGGAGAAAGAGACCAACCTCCACCTGACTATGCCCATCTTTCAGGAAGTTGTACAGGGTGACACAAGATGTATCTGAAGCACTTCAGGAGTTAGCCTTTTCCTGCCTATCTGAAAGTAGCCTGTTGCTCCAGATTCCAGACTACTTGGGAGGAGACTCCATCTTCATGGAATTAGCTCTAGAATGCAATTCCTCCTAGCATTTACTCCAGCTTTTCTTGCTCTCCAACTAAGTCTCAACCTTTTCAATTGTAAGGAAAGAGATTCTGCACATGTTGGCTCTCATTTCCTTACTTAGATATAAAGGCCAGCACACCTACATACTTACAGGTTACCTTGACAACAGCACAGGAATATACCTCAGTATCTCTGCACTTTAAATTGCAGTAAAGCTCTAATTATCACTGGATTATTAATATAAATTTTTAATCATTTTCTGCCTGCTGTGTCATATTTTCTTACTTGCATGGAGAAATGTCTCATGCAGTCTCTGTTAGTTCTGTAACCTTTGATCATGACTCTCGAGTCTTCCTAGCACAACACATATCTAAAATGTCCATCAGCAGTTTCTCTGTCTTTCTTGAGGACTGATTCTCATAGAGCCTGGAGAAATGCAGTGTACTTCTTTCTCCTCATCCATTGTCACTGCTCTTCCTCTCCAGCTTGCTTTTACTGTAATTTATGTATTTTTGTGAGAGGTGTGTTTCTCCAGTAGCATGCATAGTTTCTTTGTTATTCTGTGTGCCATTCTAGTAGAAGACTTACCCAATTTCTCAGCAGTTACAGCAGTGGTCCAATTCTGTATTCTCTCTCTCTTGCTATTGCTCATTCAAATAAATCTCTAACATTTATTTCGTTCAACACCAGGGTTATCAAATGCTTAAAGGGAGGCAACCAAAGATAAACTAGTATTAAATGTTGTTTGTTCTTTGTCATTTAAAATTTATATACCTATATATTTGTACCTTCTTAATAATTCTAGGACAGTATGGAATAGAACATTTTAAAGATTTATCTGGGGCCTCCTAAGCTGTTTGGTTTTGCATACATCTGCTCTATTTCTGGTATTTTATTTGGGGGTTCATTTAAAAGTCTTTTCCTGTCTGGCATTTTTCCTTCTGTATTCTAAAAATATCCTTGGATACAAAACAAAATTACATCAGCCACAGAGATATTTTTCCTCTCATTAGCTCTATTGAGTAATCCAAATGCCTGATGTGCTTTGCCTCAGGTAGTCCAAGGATATTCATCATGTGGATGAATGAAGCAAGAATGCTTCAGTTCTAAGTGATAAAAATAATAAATAATAATAAATAATAATAATGTTATTATTTATTGTTATGTATAATTTATTCTTATATAATAAATAATAATAATAAAAGAAATGTAAATTTTACATTATAAGCACATGAAAATTCGAAGATTATAGTACAACTCAAATGTTGTTTTAAGCATGAAGTAGTTAGTAGTGACCACTCTCATCCTGAAACAGTTCTTGAGTATGTAAACAATTTAATCTTGCAAAATTGCTGTGGTTCACTTTCAGATACCCTATATGACACATGGGAGTTTGTGCAAATAGAGTATGTATCTATATTGTCCTTCTGTATAAGACTACTTTCTTGTTAATGTGTGGTCTGCTGGAGAAGTAGCCTGAATGAAGTGCTGTGCAAATATGCCTATACGAGTTCTGTTGCCTCCTCTTGTTTAGATTGGCTCAGATGTCTCTGTCCTATGTTGTATTTTGCACATCCTAGTTTGTTGTCAGCTAATCCTGCTCTGTCTTTAACTATGATCTTTTCAGTTGAGTCAGGTGGAGTTAAGCTGTACTCTGCACACACCAATACTGCACCAGCGATTCTCATTGCCCTTCAGCATTTTGCTGATAGTGCATCACCATATTGACTTGTTCCTTTGATACTCTGCCATCAGTTCATGTCATGCTGTACAGATATCTGCTCCCTGGCATGCTGGATCTGTCTGTTGGACTTGCTGTTATCAAGTTCATGATGCTCTTTTTCAATGTGTTTATTTCCAAAGTTCACCACTTATCTGACAGATGAGAAAAAGGTCTTTGGTAGACAAGCATTAACAAAAAACATAACACAACACACTTCATACTGTGTGCAATAGTTTGCACTATTTTGATATAGATATGCTTTAAAGATTGCCTGCTACTTTGTGTCTTATTTTTCCTCTTTTGAGATTAATCAGTTCCAGACAGCTTACCTCAATTCTGCTGGTTGGTAGAAACTGGCCTAGCATCTGAGAGGGCTGTCAGGCTCTCCCCTTAGTCAGGGCACAGCTTCTTCCATTTCATCTTTTTGGCATTCCTATAGAAATGCTTGCACTTATCCTTCCTGACTGAGGAAAGTTCCATCTTGCCTCATGTAGAACAGAAAAGTTCTTGTCTTGCTGCTCTGTAGGTTGGCTGAAGCTTTGTTTGCTGGGATCTCTGCGAAACCTCTCCATTTCCACTGAAGGCTCACTCAGAGGTGTAAACTTTGAATGTGTATTATTAGGCCTATGTGCTGACTGCTCACAAGTAATGGCAGTACTTATTGGTAGGACACTGTGCTCAAAATTCACCAAGACTGGGAATGGGATTAGCTGCTACTCCTCCTCAAGCCATGCCAGGTGTCTTCTCTACTGCCCAGACACAAGACTCAGCTGATTAAAGCACAGTTTAGAGGTATTTTCTGTTATTAAGGAAAGTGTTGCATAAATTCCAGACTGAAATGTATAGTCAACTTGCTGCACTGGGGTTTACCTTAAGTTTAAAGTGTAACTGCATAAATCCATCATTTAAGGGCTACTGCTAAACTGATGTTTGTGAAAGATTTCAGCATTCTCCAGTGTTGTGGTCCCTTAGTGTCTTCAGACTGGGGCATGTGTGTGGAGGAAGCTGTGGCTATGGGAGAGGACCAGATATGGGTGAGGAATTGAGACGTGTTGATACATACTCAAGTTATACTCCAGTCATCTTTGTAAGTCCCAGACTGCTTATGAAACTTCATTTAAAAGCTAGGAAAAATAAGATTTGAACTTTTTTTAGGTACATAGCCAGGTTAAGCTTGACAAACATTTTATAATTATAAAGACATTAATAGGTTGCAAGAGCTGAATACATGGCTGGTGTTTATAGGCTCTATCCTGCAAAACAATGACAATCTGTTTTATCTGTGTTAGGTTCATTTTGCTGATACAGGCAGCTCAAGGAATCATAGCATGCCTTGGGTTAAAAGGGACTTTTAAGACCATCCAGTTCCAACCCCCTGCCATGTGCAGGGATACCTTCCACTAACCAGATTGCACAGAGGCCTGTCCAGCCTGGCCTTGAACATTTAGAGGAATGGGGTATCCATAACTTCTTTTGCCTTTAAAATTTAGTTTTGATACAGTGCCAGGGGAACAAATTCACCTAGAGGTTAACTGAGAACTCTGTGTAGCTTAGCAGTGGTACAGACAAAGTTGCATGTTAGGGAGTAATCTGGTGTTTGCATTTACATGACCTAGTTTCTTCACTAAGCTCCCATTACTCCGTCCAACTTGAGCAGTTATGTCCAGCTTAATGCACCTGTCCTGCAACTGTGCAACAAAGGATCTTTGACAGATGAACAGAATGGCAACTGTTTACTATTTCTATAATATTTTACCTAGGAGCATCATAAAGTATGGTTCAAATGCCTTATACATATCAAGTAATGAGAAACAATTTGGTTACATAACAACAAGAAGCACTGGGAAACATAAATTACAAAATCTGCCTGTCATAAAAAGCTTGATATGGAAAGACTTAAAGGATGCTGGCTTTTGTAAGGGAACAACAGCTGAAAGCTCTAACAACTGGTATCAGCTTCCCTGGGAATAAGTCTTTTCTCCTCCTTCCTACTACAGTTTTCAATCAGAAACTCTGTTATGATGCCCTATGCTTTTAGAAATCCAGGTAGTAGACATAGCCAACCTTCTTGAAGAGACTGTAGTAGTTTTTCCCTTGCCCTTTAGGCTTTGCCATTTGCCTGCCCCCATGTCCTGGGCTCCAGAACTCCAGAACTGTGTCCTAGCTCTAAGGTAATTCAGCCTTCTCCCAGCTTCTCCATGGTTTGCTCAGTCTGACACATTTTTTAGGTTCTAGTTCTGTGTTTGACTGCCTCCAGGCTAAACCATGTTTGCTCAATACCATATTCAAATGGCTTTTGAGTATCTCCAAGCATGGAGACTCCCCAGCTTCTCCGGAAACTTGCTTCAGTGCTGGATCACCCTCACAGTGAAAAATTGTTTCCAGATGCTCATATGGCATCTCCTGTTTCAGTTTGTGCCCATTAGCTCTGATCTTGTCACTTGACACCAGTGAGAAGAGCCCAGCTCTGTCCTCTTTGCACCCTCCCTTCAGGTATTTATATAAGTTGATAAGATCCCCTTGAGACTTTTCCAGGCTAAACACCCCCAGGTCTCTTTCCTCCTAGGAGAGATGCTCCAGTCCCTTCACCAGTTTTGTGGTACTTGAATCCTATCAGATGCCAGGAGCCCAGCATATTGCAGCGTCAGACAGACCTCTAGTCACAGCATAGCGTATGCTACGCCTGGGCCCATCTGGGCCCAACCAAGCTAAGGTTCCTTGGCACAATGGTTTTGAGCACTCTGGTAGCATTTTCTTAGGAGTAAACAATGCCATTTGTCACTTCCACTGTCAGACCAAAGAATGTTACCATGAGAACATACTGTTTCACTTCAAGATAAAGACAAGGACAAGCTGGCAGTGTAATTGCTGGTGCCAAGTGGGAGCTGCTTGCAGGCTCCTCAGTGAAGATTAGCTGACAAAGTTTATCCTGCACCCAGGAGATAAGTGCAGTGCAGCACAGGCCTGAAGGCCAAGCCCTATGTGCAGCACAGGCCAACACTGTATAGCACAGGCCCATGGCCATGGTTGGCAGCTGTTCCACAGATCACAAACTCCATAATGCATAACAGTCTTGCAGCTGGGGTCACTGCCGCTGCTTGCTTTATGTCCTAGGACCAGCTCACTAGATGACACCACTGACTACAGAGAGGGCCAGGGGTAACTAACTCAGACTTACATGAATAATTTCTAGGTGAGATGAGTCTCTTCTGCTGACAATGCAGAATAATCCTCACAACACTGGGTTTTTGCTTCATCGTTCTTTATCCATTACTTATGTCATGGTCTGATGGGAGAATGTTGCAGGTGGGATTTTTTCTTTAGTTCATCATGTGTGAACGTACCTTGCTTAGATGAGAGTGTGGCTTTCCCAAGAGGGAAGACTTTTCCAGGCTTAGTTATTTGCCTAACATCTTGCATTAATTATACCCTATCAATCTCAGTTTCTTCTTATTACTACAGCTCCCTTGAAGAGCCACATCATGTACCAATAATGCTTAATAAATGTCTGTAATAATATTCCGTGTATCCATATACGTGGTGTGTGTCTATTCTGTCATGTTCTGTCCTGTGTGAAGCAGTGTTTCACAGCAGATAGCAGAAGGAAGTCAAAGCAGTGTGTATGGCTTCTCGCTTGTTGGCAGGTGTTTCACTGCAGAAACTCTCACTATTGCTCTATGAATACTTGCGTATTCATATCACAGTGCATGGAAAAGTTACACTATGGACAACTAAGCACTGTAGAAACCCTGAGGAAAACCAGCCTTTGCTCTAGAGGCTTTGCTGTCTACACTTCCTCCTCCCTCTGAAATAAGGTGTCACTTCTCATCTACAAAACTGAATAATTTGGGATCATTCTAGAAGAGGGAAACTGCCTTGCTCAATTTGTTACACTGCTGTGATAAAACTCAGAAACACCTCCCAGGCTGGACTATGCCTGGTGGGACTGACAGTCTAGAACCTTGTCCAGAACAGCTCTTTGTTCTTTCTTCAACTCATTGATCTTAATGCTCATCCATCCAAATAATCCTTTTATCATCAGTACTGCCAGAGGTAGTTTAAGAAAAGGAGAGTATTTTCTTTACATTTGATTGATTCATTGCAAGTGGTATAATTATTTCAGAATGCATTAGCTGTTAAAATTTTGTAGAAATTGTTTGGGGTTTTATTTTAATTATACATGTGTTTTTGTGTGTTCTGTGTCTGTCACAAGATACAAACAGGCTGAACTGAATAATTATGTGAATTGCTCACCTTAAACATTTTGGCCATCTGACCAGTTCTAGTAATATTCTGTCTATGATCTTGGTAATAGTGAAAAATCATGAGATAAGATGATAGCTAAATATGAATAGCAATTTAAAGGCTTCTTTTACTTTTCTGGTTATTATTTGCTCCTAGATTGTTTATTTGTAGAAATGTGCACAGGTTTTGGAGGGGGGAGAAAAAAAAAAGGGAAAAAAAGAGCCACAGAGTGGTTTTTTTTTTTCAGCCTTTGATACCAGGTTCTAATTATATACTTTTAGAATTCAGCCTTTCATACTGTGCATTTCATTTCCTGTTAACTATATTCCTTGGTACTACGGTCTTCAGCATTCTGGTAGGCTTTTCCACTAGGTAACTGATCTATCTGAAATATTTAGAGGATGTTTGTGGCCAGTTATGAGTGGAGAGCAAAGTTCAGTGTAAGGTAGTTTAAAGACAGATCAATTATTTATATATTTAGAACAGTTACTGAAACTTTAGCTGGCCCTAAAATCCCTTGAACTAGACAGAGTGTGATAAACAAATAGCCTGTTGTGTTTTTTTAAATGTTGATAAATATTATTTATTATTTTTTAACTCTTTGGTGATAGCACATTCTGTTTGAGAGCAGTGGATACAACTCTACTTAAAAAGAACTTAATTCATTCAAGACATTTTATTTTCTCAAATTTGTAGTAGTGGTGCCATCGTTTTTGACTGTTTATTTTATTAATGTCATTGAAGAATTATTCAGAATTCAGTTACTTTGATTCATGGAGGCTGTTGTTTCTTGTTGATCACTGTTGATCAAGATTTGCTGTTAGTGAAAACTGGAATTTTTACTATGAATTTAAACCAGGAACATTGCAATAGCTGGAGTTTTTCTGAGGTGATTCCAGACAAAGTGTAGCAGCTCATAAAATTATGATATTGGCAAGCAAGATGATAGAAAATTCAAATATGGAGAGTATCCCCTAGATAGTCAGGCAGAGATCTTGAGCTTTTGGAAAATGGTCCAAAATATCTATGTAGTAGGTAAAGGGAGCCACCTAGAGTTAACCTATAGGAATCTCTACATATAAGTATATGTGTGATCTTCTGCCACTTACTGCAGCTTAGGTGCCAAACTGAGATCTAAATGTTAAACCCATTTCTCTCTCCTGAGAGCACGCACCTAAATAAGATTAGATCCCCCTTTAAATGTTTTACAATGCTAGTAAAGAGTTAGGATAGTTACTGGATTTTATCTTGGGGAGCATTGGGGAATAAAAAGATTGGTACTAAAGTCTCCCTCCTTCCATTTGAGGACACTGACTGGTATAGTATGTAATTAGGCTCTTTCCACTTTGGAAACTCTCTCTTTGGACCCATTGTTCCTGCCTCTTAAAAGTAGTTTTCTTATAAGCCATTCTTGTTTCTGCTAGTTAATTAGTAATTGATGGGGTTTGTTACTCCAAGCTGGGCTTTTCTGTAATTTTTACAAACTAGGTGGGAAGAGGCATGCTTGGTATTACTGGTGTGTTTAGCTGGGAGGCCAGAAGGAAAACCCAGCTGTGCCAGGAAGCAGTGCTGGTGACTCAGTAAACAGCATGGCACCAAGTGTCCTGGCACAGTGTGTTTGAGTACTGCTTTCCCTGTTTTGCTATAGGTTAAATCTCATGGCTGCTAGTCATTGCAGGATCATACTTCACAAGAGTAAGGGATTAAACCCCAGACAAATTATACGATAGACAACTGTCCTCCTTACCCTTACCTGCAGCTTCACCTAAATTACACAGTCTTACCCGCTGACTTAAACCTTTCTGAACACAGGTGGAGTTGCTCTTCTGTCCCAGAGGTGGCAGCAGTTTGGAGCAAGTGAAGTGATTTCTATACATGCAAGAAATCAAGCCCTTTGGGATTTTAGATGGAGAGCATTGTGGATATGTAATAACTCATTACTTCATAAAGTTACTTAATGTTTAGAGTTGAGATTTTGCAATATCACAATTAATGTAAGTGGTTCACTGCACTTGGTGCTAGTGTTCATGCAACAGCCTAAAGCAGTACTATTGCCACAATAAGCAGAGAGCAGAACAGTGAGCAAAGAGGAGCAAGCAGTACTTGCATTTGACTTGTGGTTCTGGTTTTGCTCCATCTGGGTGCTTGCCACAACAGAGATGACCAAATATTTGCAGAGAGTTCAAATCCTCTGCCCTTCCCATCCTCACCCAGTTGGTGGTGAAAGTAGTTTAACCACAGGCGGGTACAGACAGTTCACCGTGGATGTTTGCAGCACTAAAACCAATGCAACTGATGCCATCTTGCATGTGAATTTTAGTTTCTATGGCAGCTTTAGTTCTGTAATTCTTCATTTGTTGCACTGTGAATTCCTTCACATTACTCTGTGGTGTATTTTAGGGACTCTCAGAATACCAGTGTATTAATCCACCCTTCTGCAGACACCTCCAAGGGAAGGAGAGAAATCTGCTTAGGTATCACACATCTCTGCCAGGCAAAGCCTCTGCATGACTGAGACCTTCCCACCACCCAGGTTCAGAGCTTTTTAGGGAAGAAAACTTTTTAACACACTGTGAAGCTGTTGGAAGCAGTTCTTGGTGGCAAGAGCAAGCTGCCTGGAAGCCTTCTCATTGCTGGCCCACTTTTGACTGCTCCTCCCTATCATCATCCCCTGGCACTACAGCTTTAATAAGACTGGTATTGTTTTAGCAGATGAACCCAGAGGGAGTTGTGGAACACTTGGCACAGAAAGCAGGACAGAGTCTGGAGCCTGACTGTTCTTTGGTTCTGACTTTCCCTTACAAACTCAAACTCCCACAGACTGTCCCTGTGGTGTTTCCAGTTTCCAAGAGCTATCAGCAGCTTTGAGACAGAATGGATATTTGTTCTTGACAAGAAATGCTTTGACCAGTGATGGAAATGGTCAAGTAGATGTGTCTTAGGTTGCCTTTGCTGTCTTACCCTGAATGGCCTGATATATTTAGAGAGCTGTGAAACTATTCTTTCAGTTTTCTTTGTTTTGGGACTAGGAGGATTTTTGAGTCCTGGGCTGTACCAGAGGCTGGGCACAGCTCATGACATTGTGACAATTGGCCATAGCCATTCCCCGACCATGACTGGGGACTCTGGTTTCAAATTGGATAGAGCTTGTCTATTAAGACATGGTATTACATGGTCTGGAATTATAGTGACTAAGAAGCTGCTTCACATACAGCACAGCCTTGTACTTGGCAAAGGGAGGCTGGTGCTGGGAGGTTTAAGGTGACCAACCCCTTCAATGTGTGCTACTTTGCAATTCAGAGGCAGTGCAATTCAGAGGCTTCAGCTTCTGAAGCCAGCTAAGTTATGCCCAGTCTGAATTCTGTACTCCAGAAAAGTAGGGAAAGAAGGTTTTCAGTGCAAAGAAGGTTTTCAGTGCTCTCCTGTCTGACTTGTGTGTCTCCTGCTACACCGTGGAATTCTTTACCAGTTTGAGCTGCAATGTTTTTGTTACAACTTGATTTTAACCTGTGTGTGTTTAAATCAATTTCTAAATCTCTTAAGAATACCAAACTTTGAATAGAGGATAGCTCTGCTAGGTCCAAGTGAAGGCATTCAAAATGGGCTATGAAGTGAATATTTATTCTGCCTAATATGTCATTGTGTTTCCATGCTAACACTACCCTTTTTGTTACCATGTAATCAACTGTTACAGAAACAATACATTGTCCCTAAGGTAAGTTTAGAAAAATGTTCACCCACAACGTAGCCACTGGATAAATCCAGTTTTAACAACATAGTGTTTAAAGCCTTACACTGTGTTCACAGAGCATCAGCAAGATGTTCTTACTTGAAGCCATCCTCAGATTACCGGTTTCCCTGTATTGTTCCTCAGGCCCTACATGTCCATTGGAACACTACGAGATCAAGTCATCTATCCAGACTCAGTGGAAGACATGCATGAGAAGGGCTACCAAGATCAAGATCTAGAGTCTATTCTGCATATGGTTCATCTGTACCACATAGTTCAAAGAGAAGGAGGTAAACTGCATATTTTTATTAAAAACTTGACAAAATCTGTCACTTGTATGTGTGTCTTAGTGTGACTGACCTTTACTGACTGAATTGGCAAAACTAGATTCAGACCTTTATGATTGTGGGAGCTCTACAGACACATGTTGTTCCTGATGCTAGCAGAGGGGGAAGAGCTGAGTGCTCCTCCCCTCTGCAATAAATCCATGCCCAAGCTGAACATCCTCACTATCATGTGATGGCCTGTCTTTTCCTGGTATTGTGGGATCACTTACCCTCCTTGATTTTCATAAAAGCTGTAACGTGTCTTAAAACATTGTAATGTCACTGACTATATCAACTTGCAAGCAGATCTGCTTTCACCTCCCTAGTTTGTGGGATCAGCAGGACTGTGTGCCATGAGAAGGTGTCTGAGACCACCCCACCAGAGCGAACAAGTTAAAAACAACCAAGCAATGCTGGCTGACAGTAGAATGTTGCCATCTACTGCCTGCTGTTGCTGTGTGTTCTCAGCATTGTTTGTTCTCAGAGTTAGTGAGAGTGTATATGTATATATGTGTGTGTGTGTATATATATATATATATATATATATATACACAATGTCACTATAAGTGTCAAGATGCTAAAGGTTTCTTTTGTATCTAAGGAACTGGAGCATTTAATGTTTTTTTTTCCTTCAAGCACAGCAATAATTCTTACCCTTTTGTTCCTATCAGATACTAATCTCTAGTTTCAATTTCTTCCCCATCATTATGCTTTTAAAACAGACATAGAACAAAGTTAGTAACATTAGAGAGAAGAAAAAGGATCTTCAGACTCCTTTAAGGGGTGTGCTAAATGTACCAGCTGTCAGTACTGGCTTTGATCAGGTACCTTCCCTTGTGTGTGCTTGGTGAGCCTTGGGATTGTTCTGACAACACAGAGTCGTGCTTCAACTACTGGGAATCCCAAGACAATGTCTGAATTCCCATTTCTGGATGGCAGCCGGTTGTTCTGTTAAAGAGGCAGAAGCTGCCTTTTTTTTTAAAGTATATGTGGATACTTCAGTCTTTTCTGCACATTTTAGAGTGGGAATTAGTAATCATTTGCAACAGCAATTGTATACCTAAAGATACTTCTCCACCATGAGTTAATGCATCTTTGTTAAGAATCTAATAATGACTGTTGCAATAGAAAATAAGAATCTGCTATCATTCTGATTCATATTATTATTCAAATCTGATCCTAGAACACAAGTAGGCAGAGCTAAACTCAGTGACTGGAACAATTGCAGAGAAGGCCTCTCCTTCCTACACTGACACTACAACTATTCCTGTTAATATTCCTGAGTCACTTACTTCACTAATGTGCCCAGGTAGCAGAAGAACAAGCAGGACTGTTGGAACGGACAGCTGGAAAAGGAGGAGCAGTTAAATTGTGAAGTGTGCGCATTCACTGTGCACTGGTATGTGTGGTTGGACTGCACAACATGTGACTCTTGGCCAAAGCTACACCCCAGCAGTCTCTGAGTGCACATGGTTGTGGTTTCTGACCCTGCAACTGGAATGTGTAACTGGTGACAGGGCAGTCACTGTGCCCCATGTGCAAGATGCCTTGGCTACAGTTACTGAAACCCCAGGTTTGGATCAGTCTCATGCTGCTTTCCGTGCCAAAGAAAGTATTTGTTACTGTTCTTGCTGTTCTGCCTGTCTGACTGCGCATGCACAACACACTATTCTATTCTATCACAACACACAATCTATTACAAAGTCTAGAGGACACTGTTAATGTTCACTGGTGCTATATTGAAGCTCAGGATATGGGCATACTGTGCAAAAGTTTGCATAAACAATTGTTGGCGAAAAATGTCTTGGGTGCTTTGTGATCTAAAGCGACAGAAGTGGGCAAAGCTGGAAAATAGGGAGAGAGATTACCACATACCTGGAAGTTTTTAGGACCATAATATACTTGTTCACTTTTCTTCTTTGACATTTGCAAGAGACAATTTCCAAGGTAGGAGCATAGGGGAAATCTGTGACATATGATTTGACGCATTATATGGATTTCATATGCTTGGATGTTTTTTAAAGCTGCCCTGGTCTGGGACAAAGACTCATATTCTGGGGTTTTCTGAACCAGCAAGACAGAGAAATACTTGCTGAAAGTGAACAGTTGAAATTTTTTGTTTATACATAAACTAATATTTTTTTAATTCCAATTTTTATTTTATTATTTTGCTTAAAATCATATTTTTAAATGAAAAATACCTTTATTAAAAATGGAACTCTTTTCTTTCTAAAACAATGAAAAATCTCATATAAACCTCTTGTGCTTTAATTGATCACGAATGTCATGTGTGTGTAATCTGATGCTTTGCAGTTTTGTGTTCTGCTTCTTGTGGGCAGTTCTAAAAAGCCAGATGAAGCCAGAGGTCTGCAACTGTGACTCAAGTTATTTGTTCTGGCATGACGTTATTGTTTTTAGCTGAATTACTTCCACATTGCAGCAGTAGAAGGATGACGGCATTCCAAGTATTATGTCTGACGTTGTTTCTGTTGCTGCCAGTGACAGAAATTCCTTCTTTTTCTAGCATTAAGGTTTGACCCAGCTAGAAGTAAATAAAATAAATAGCCCAATTTGGCATTTAGCTTCCATGTTACCCTCATGATACATTTTTCAGTTGGTATCAATAGAATACATGAAATCCACCAAAACAGCAATCCCTCCCCAGCCCCATTGTTCTGGATGTTCCTGAGCCCAAGCCCTCGAAGAACCCAGTGCAGTGGCTGTTGGCAGTAGCCCCCTTGCTGCTGGGGGCAGAGCTCCCTTTCCACTGAGGCCCACACTAATGTTTTTCTCACCACCTGGATATTCGACAAATGCTGGTTTTTTACTTAGTTTTTTATTATCTGTAAGGTTCCCCCATCAACATCTGCAAAGTTGTTAGCTCTTCCAGAACCATAATTTCATACAAAATAAAGGTTGTATTCAGCATGTGTGGTGAAAAAGCATATCCAGAAATGGGGGCTAAAAGCATGGAGATATGCAATACATATACCTAAAGTAGTTCCTTCTGACCTGCTTTGAAAACCTGTGTATATTTAGCAAGTGTCAGTGGAGATGCAGCCCCAGGCTGCTGACAGCCTGTCACACGAGAGGAGCCATGAGGCCGTGGAGCTGCACGGTGCACGCGTGACTGGGCCTGTCCGGTTGGGGCTGATGACATTACTGAGCAAGTTCAACCTGTTTATGGTTTCTCAGCACCCCAGATTATAATTATTCCTCATTATTTTGTGCATTTGTCATATCTTTGGATGTTGTCCAGGGAGCCTTTGTGCTAGGCCATGTATAAACAGATGGACAAGCCCATTTCCTCTCTCTGAGATTATTTCATCTGATCGCTTTAGCCCTGGATTTGTTTTTGTTACTGGTACCAGCAGGAACTCTGGAGAGCTCTGCCAGCTTTTCCAGTGGCTCTGAAATCCAGAGACAAATCCCTGCAGTGTCATGCTGAGCTGAGGCTCATGCAGTCGATGGTCTCTTTGTTCCTTGCTCAGCTCCAGGTTGTCCTTGCATATTCATCCTGAGAGCACTGGGCTCTTTACATACTCTGTGAAAGAGGCTTCCATGCCCAAAAACTCGGCAGGGGTCAACTCTCTGGCTGTGGTCTGCTGTGTCAGCCTTTCTTCATCCTTCAGTCCATGTCTGATAAGGTGCATTGGAATGTAGATCTGAAAAAGGAACTTTGAAGTTTTTCATGGCAGCTGAACGCTCTGTCTTGCCTGAAAATGCAAGGATTCACAAGGATGGAGAATACAGAGGGGTATGGATCCCAGGAGTAACCTGTTTGGGTTTTGCCAAATACAGCTTGCATTTTCCTTCAGAAAACTGAGATTAAAGGAATTATAAAAGAAACCATGCAAGAAAATGAAATGCTGCTATCCTGAGGCTATCACTGGTGTTTACTGGCAGCTGTATGTATTTCTGCTGCTGTTACTTTGCCCCAGTACATTAAACATGCTCTTTGTCTTACTGGCTGCAAAAGCCATAACAAGGTGGGCAAGGAATTTGGACTCTGACAGCCAGGATTGTACTTGTACTTACTGAGAGATTTGTGCTGCATTCATGGGAGAGCCATTTAATTTCTTCATTTCTAAAGTGGATGTAGTTATGGGTGACCCAAGCCACTTGGCTGATACTTCCAGAACACTTAAGCACCTTCACTGACCTGTGCCATGTCAGCAGGAAGAAACAGGAGACAAGTAGGTACACTATTGTCCACAGAAGGGGGGGAGTCAGTTTAGTGTGAGTTACAAATGCCTAAGTGTTCAGAAAAAAATATTTAGACACTAGAAAAGAGTTTTTTTAAAGGGATAATATAAAATTGCACACTTCCTTATCTGTTGTTTGAGGCATTCCAGGTGGAAAATAGGAGAGTTCAGGGAGGCTGCCAGGCAGAAGAGACAAGATTCACATGTCATATTCAGTTAGAATATAAATTGAAGTAACCACAGAGATGACCATTGTATCCAGATAAACAGAGGTTAAATCTTACACCTTTAGAGAAAATAATAAAATTGTTTTACTGACAAGAGGATGCTACTTTTTGAACTTCATTCCCCTTTTGTCTTTTAATAAGCCTTTATAAACCAGCTGATCAGGAAGAAACTGTGTGAACACAGGCACTGCTTCCCCAGGCACATGTGCACACATGCAGACCCACCCACACCCTAGCTCAGATCCAGATTCTGAAGCTCGTCTGTATTCTCACCTTAAAAATAACAGAACATAAGCAGCAGCTTGAATGTTGTCAGAAACATAGCTGTTTCTATGGTTTCTTGAAGAACTGTTTCCATCCCTTGCTAGAACCCTTTGCCAAAAGGGAGCACTCCAGGTGTTTCACAGTGCTTTTTGGAAGCTCTGGGTGTTGGTGGAACAGCACTCCAGCTCTCTGAGATCCCAGCACTGTGACTGCTCAACAATAGCACCCTGTGTGTGTCTGTTCCCTTTACCAGAGAGTATCCAAATGGTTCCTCAGTTAATCACTACACAACTCCATCCTTGCTGGGAGCCTGCTGATAGAAAGCACTGAATGTTGCTCTTGGGAGGGTACCCACTGGCATCGTTACACAAGAGTGGAAGGAAAATAGGGAAAAACTATAGGATCACTAAAGGTGTTATCTTTCTTGCATATGCCCGGTTTTTAAATCTAACTACAAATATTTATTAAAAAATCATTACATTATATATTCTAATTTTGTGTAGAGCAAAATCTTGAAATTTAGTCTCTGTCATTATCAATTACTGGTTTTGGTCACACAGCCCCTCATCATATGTTTCACTGATGTTTTGTTCAGTCCTGCCAAGCCCTGGTATAGCACCAAGCAGAGGCAGAGCAGTACCAAGCCTCCTGCACATTCACAAGCCCCATTGTCTCACATTTGCTCAACTATCAGAAATAACACAGCCTACCCTCCTTGGTTTATCTTATTTATAGTCTTTTCTGTCAAATATTTATTTTAAATTTGGCAGTGGCAGAAAAGGGGTTTTGGCTGTGTTATTAACTTCTTAGTTACAGTATTTCTGTGGCTGATCTGAAAAAATGTTCTCTTCCTGTCAGCCCTGCTTCAGCTGCTTGTCTCATGAATAAATGATCAGTTGAGAAAAATGTCTTAACAAATTTTTTTCTACATCCACACTCTTCTTTTTGAAAACTCATCTATTTTGCTAGTCTATCCATCTGGATTGTTTGACTGAAAACTTATTTTCAATAAGGTAATTTGTCACTTTATTTTTTTCAGTAGGAGGAATTATTCATGCCCAAGTACTCACAGGACACCAGTCTGCTTTAAGATCACAGATAAAATGCCTCGTACTCCTGTTGCATGTACCTGAAAGTGATAAAGAAATAAATCAGTTAGAGAACATGCAGAATATTAAATAAGGATACCCCAGGTTATAACAGGTGTGGGTTATTTTTAAATACAAGGTTGAAGGAAATTTTTTTAGAAGATTCTCCTGTCTGATGGCAGTTTTTCTGCCTGTCTGTGCACACAGATGCATCACTGTGTCTGCAGTTGTGTTTCTGTTGGGTTTGCTGACAGTTTTCTTTGCCTACAGTAGTGAGTGCAGTCTGACACTGCTCTTTATTTTTTACACTTTATTTATTTTACTTTGTTTTTAAATTTCCACTCATACCTTTCAAGAAGAAATAGAGAATTGTTCCATGAAGCAAATATGACAATAAAATTACTAGTTATATACAGGTCAAAGAGTTTTTTTCAAAGAGATGGTAAGTAAAGTTTTTTGACAATATCCACATGACCGTCTAAATTCCACTTTCAAAATTGTCATGATATAAGGGACATTTTTCCAGTTGATTGCCAGTGGATAGGCATTGAGGTATTTCAGAAGATGTGATTCAGTAGCCTGAGCAGTTGAAATGTTCTTTATGATTTTGGTTATAGATTGCAGAAGTGTTGCAAGTGAAGCTGCATTTCCTTCATAAACTTATATTGTCCTGACTAATTTTGTTTGCATTTTTTTTAAAAAGGCTGGGATGCCATCATGGATTGGAAAGATGTCTTATCAGGAGGAGAAAAACAAAGGATGGGCATGGCCCGGATGTTTTACCACAAGTAAGTGTTATTTAAGAAGCATTTGAAAATGAGAAAGAGCTTTGCAGATTTCCTGTTAGAGTGGTAGTAGACTATAATCTGCATGCACAATGCAACACTGTCTAGCTTAAGACCTGCATAAATCTTGTTGTTCATTCATTCAAGCTCTGCCTTTGGTTTGGATAATGCTTCTTCAGCTTTGCATTTGGCAACATAGCATTATTTTTTTCAGATATTTCTTTATTTAACATCTCAGGCACAAACATCTTCCTTCCTACAAATGTTGCCGAGTGTGATGGACTGTTGAAAAAAGCTCTTGGAGTTTGAAAGCCAACCTTTACCTTTTGATTTTGGAGACTGCAAGCACACAAAGGCAGCCCAGACCTTATATAGCAGTTGATAGGAAGCTTTGTGTTGGCTTTAGCTATTGCATAACTTGACGAGAGTACAAAATAATACTAGGTCAGACAGGACATAGAAGTTAGATCACTGTGTACTCAAACTGGCCAGGAAATAAACCCCATTTTTCCTGGAAGTTGCCTTTTCACCTGAGTAATGCATGGAAACTTCACGTTGTTTCTAGCCAGCTTCCAGCTGTAAATAAGAGACAGCTGTCTGGCAGGTCTCTATTTCCTGTTGTTCCTTCAATTAAACCTTGTACATGGGAATACTAGGCCTAAAACCTAGAAGAATAATGTTCTTTATCTTCTTTTAAAAGACCGAAATATGCATTGCTGGATGAATGTACGAGTGCTGTAAGCATTGATGTTGAAGGAAAGATATTCCAAGCTGCAAAAGCTGCTGGGATATCCCTGCTTTCCATAACACACAGACCTTCTCTTTGGTAAGTATATTCAGGGCTTTATCATGATCCTTGCTTTTAGCTCTCTGACAAGCATTGGATTGGCCTTTATTCTTCATACTGGGGCAGTTGTTAAGTCTGAAGTTTCTAAGATAAGTTATCTACAACAGTAGTGATGTAAATTAATTTAGCATGGATTTTTTTCATGATTTGAAAGGAATTTATTCATCCCTCTTATTTTTTTAATGTGTTTCACTTATTAATATGCAGATGTCTAAGAGGTAAATAATTAGTCTATGCCACATCCACAACAGGTATTACCAGGTTTTTCTGTAAAGGTGAAAAAATATGTGAGGTGTCCTGGGGAAGTTTAATGTGCAGGGAGGAGATGGGAAACATGTCAAGTGGTTAAACTATACTTTGTTCCTCCATAGGAATATTATGTCTGTTTTTTTAACAGTTGTGTCCTTTATCTGCAGCATTTAGCTTCTTGATTTTTTGTGAGTTTGGTGGGGGGAAAATAGAAGGATAGGTTAAGCAGTTGATATCACAAAGGATAATATGCGTGAAGTGGTGAATATTAAACTGGAGATGAGTCTCTTTTCAGTCCCATTTCATAAGCCATTGAGTTTATTAAAACTGTCATATTCCCTGGATGGGATTTATAATCAGTGTTTTATGATGGATTTTACCTTCTATAATTTATAGTGATAAATTACTAAGTCATACTAGCAGCTCTGAGGGAACTCTCTGCTCTTCCTCTGGCACCTCCTGAAAAATGTTTTGCCAGGTCTTGACAAACTCCACATGTACACCTTTGAATATTTTTGATGCACACACACTGATACTCACTGAAAGATCTGTGTCTCCTACACAGACTTTTTTATTTCAGCCCCTTGCAAACTGACCCATGTTTTAGGAATAAAGTTACCTTTAGCCAACCTTATAAGACACAGGGGAACAAAACTTGAGTTTTATCAGTAGGATCAGGTGCATCATGCCTGCCTCTCTGTATTTGCTGCCAAGGAGGTAAGACATCTATCAGAAAGTGAGGTAAATAAAATAAACTGGGGCTAGAATTCCTGAGGGAGAAATGAACCTTGTCCAATGCTGCTGTTCTAGCTCCTGGGGAAAAAGGCATCTGATGGAGTTGTAGTGAAGGCATCTGTAGCCACAATGTTTCTAAGAAGGAGGCAGTAGGAGGGGGCCACCACCTTGGCCAGGGACAGCAAGTGATGAGTGGACCTTGCATGGCCCTGCTGCTCACTCCTGCCAGCATCCCTGCAGCTGAGGGGCTCAGAGCTGGCCTTGTGGGCTGCAGGGGCAATGACTCTCCCAGCTAGGAGCCCACAGCAGTACTGTTGCTTCCAGCTGGCACTCGCCGAATTTCACTCTTGGGCTGGGGCAGTTCTGGTGACAGGCTGTGAAACACCAAATCCCATATGAAAAAGTGTCCTGGAACGACAAGGAATGGAAAAAGGAGTCTTACCCAGTGATCTAGAACTGGACAACACAAATTCCTGAGAGGCATCTTTGAAAAGAGACACATACATCCAAATTTGAATGCAATAACAAACCATGTGTTCCCTGAGCCATTACTAATGTTTTAATTTCTACTGCAGGAAGTACCACACTCACTTGCTGCAGTTTGACGGACAAGGTGGCTGGCGTTTCGAGCAGTTGGACACCGCTATCCGTTTATCATTGAGTGAGGAAAAACAGAGACTGGAATCCCAGCTTGCAGGAATTCCTAAAATGCAGCAGAGACTGAATGAACTGTGTAAAATCCTGGGAGAAGATTCAGTGCTTAAAACAATGGAGAAAGAGGAATAAATAATTTATGGTTTATGTTTTTAAAAGTATTTTTTTAGTTAAAAGCGTTACAAATTCAGCCATTATCCTTTGCATGCATTGTGACAGAGGCTTAGAGCATAACACAGCCAGCAGAAAATAATGCTCTGAATGCTATGTAAGACTTTAGTGTTTTAGTATTAAGGAGGAAAGTGGTTGAACTGTGAAAAGAAAATAAGCAAGTGCACAGACTATAAGATTAGTCATTACAGCTTATGTTAATTCCTAGTGAAAGCCCAATTCACTGCAAGAAACTACCAACAAACTTAGGGTTTTTTCGGTGAATTTTTGCCTGAGACTCGGCCTGCAGAATGTGCTCTTGTACCAGGTCACTGTGTGCGTATGACATGCCTGCTACGCAGAGCAACCGGGCATGACACTCAGGCATGGAGCACAGCAGGGGCAGTATCTGGGTGAGTATGCAGATGCATGCAAAAATCTCATTTGGGTATAAGAAACATTCTCTCAGCCCATGTAAAATAAGACTTCTCTTCTACTACTGAATAGTATACATGCCTTTACCTGCATTTCCATAGGAAATAACGTAATAGGCTGACCAGAAGACAACTGTCTGAGCAACCCACTGCCCTCATTACAGAGAAACAGGGACAGAGCTAAACATGTAATATACTTGTGCTTCATGCCATTACACATAGCTTCAGAGGCTCTTTGCCCTTCATGATACATCAGTTCCTTTGGGGGATAATTTATGTCCCTTACTTGGTAACCTCAGGTGGTGTGGATGGAGCACTGGGCCTGGCATCAAGTGACTTAGTTTTCGCTTGACTAAATCATTCATGTGCTCTAGGGGTCCAATCCAGCTGGCATCCATATCTGTCCCAGTTCCTCCATTGGCATAATCACAATATAGACCCTTGTTTGTTCCATGAGACACTTTGTGATGAGAAGGACTGCAGGAGAAGGAAATGGCAGTTTCTAACAATATGCTGAATTCTCAGGCATGGCTGTCCTGCCAAATGAAATGTTCAGCACTTATAAAGGTCTGTGAAAAGTTAGAGCATTTGGTAACCACTAATGAATATACATGCCATATTCTGGTGGAGTGGCTGAACATTGCTCTCCCTGTGAAAAAAATGCACTGGTAAACAGCCTTGCTTTCAGATGCACTCACTGATTGTCCCATCAGCTTTTCAGTTCAGGTCCCCAATCAGTCAGAAGGTGCTTTAACAGAACTGCCTGAGACTGTGCTGGCCTGAGTGCCTTGCTGAATACAAAAGCTGGAGAATTAGAAATAAAGATGTGAATGTATTTAAGAGCTCCTGTTCTCTCTGACTGCAAGTGCATGGCAAATGGGCAGCTCGGGAGTGAAAATCAGGAGGGGTAAGAGGCTTTGCAGATGGGTAAATGAGCCTTAGCCCAGATGTAGCAATCCTGAAGTTTGTTGGTTCTTTTTTTTTCCCCAGAAGTGTGATTCCTTAGAAGATTTCTGTCTGTTGTTCTTAGTCTGAGAGAAGTGCATAAACTGCTAGGAACTGTTTGGAGAGGAGAAATATTTTAGGGGCATTTGCTGAGCTGAAAATGTTTGAGCACCCTGAAGTTAATATAAACTGTTTATTTTTTCTGATTGCTTCAAGAACAAGAGGAATGTGAATTAACTCCATCTGCCAAATCCCAGTCCAGTGCACTAAACATTAGCCATATTCCTTCTCAGTGTGCTCAGCTTGCTGCTTGGTATGGCATTTGCACCAGAAAATGGAGCAAGTCTGCTCCCTCCATAGTCTGTGGCTTGAATGTAACCCAGTAACTTACCCTGGTGACAACAGTTGATTCCTTTCATTAGTTTTTTCTGGGGAGCCCCCTGAGACATCTCACTGATACAGAAAGGAACACTCCTGGGAACCTTTGAAAGGGCTGAAAAATTAAGGTTCAAGATAATAAGATGTTGTGTCAAAAAGCACAGATGGAGGTCACTGCTGGGGTGGCTGACGTGTATGCATTTTAATTTGCAAATGTCTGTGCTTGTCCCTCTCCCTGAAGGTGAGCTTTCCCCTTTCTCATCTTCAAAGCAAAATTCATCACTGCTAAGGAAAAAAAGAAGTCAGCCAAGAATCTGTTCTCAGTGAGCATAACTGAGGTGACTGATGAGTGTAAAAGCTTGCAGGTTCCTGATTGATGTTTCTCTAAGATGAGATGAATCTGGGCACACTATGCACATACTCTTTTCCCAGCTTCAGTGCATCCTGCTAGCACAAGGCAGCCACAAAACCACCTTTTCACAAGCCTTTCCCAAGCCAGGACCTGAGGTGGAGGAAGGGGCATTGCTGTTCCCCACCTCTCCATTTAGCACTTTAACATGTGGCTGAGAACTAAAGCAGGGTTATCCACTCCCTGAATGAGTGGGATACTGAAAAGTGCTGAAGAATTGGCCCAGTTTGGCACAGCTCCAGATATCCCACCAAAGCTCTGGCCCTGTCCTTTGACTTGCTGGGAGCCATTGTGGGCAAGTGGAGCACCTGAAATCTGCTGTATGCCTTACAGAGATCAAAGCTGGCTATCCCTTATGGCACAAAACAAATCTCTTCTGAGGAAACCATGTTTAGTAGAAGAAAGTTGGTTTGCTGTTTTTTTTTTAATGAGATTATGCATAAAACATACTAAATTTATATATGTTACTGATAAGATTTTGATGAAAACTGACATCACACCAGGATCAATCTAATAGTATTTTCTTTGAAGTTTGACATATATTTCTTGGATCCAGTAATAAAAAAACACTCCCATTCAGCTGTATAGTCTAAAATACTCCAGCATCTGACTCAGCTATTTATGTTCCTGTAGGCATGGCAAAAACATTAGAGGCTGATAGGAGAAGAAACTCTTCTCTAAACAGGAAATTTCTGAGTGATACTGAGCTGGATTTAGAAGAATTTCTGTACTGGTGGCTCATTATTTTTCAAGTTAGTTTTGTGTCAGGAAGAGAAGCTGCCTGGAGGTATTTTCTGCAAACCCATGTTGTTCCAAGGGCTAATTGAGACTGGAGTCTCCATTTCTGTTCCTGGAGAGTTTTACAGGGCATAGTCCAGCTCATTTTGTGCTGCTTCAGGCCCAGCCTAGCAGAGGTGCATGCTCCCTGCTCAGGAATAGCTCAGGGAGACACTGTTCTGGAGCCAGGGCATGGGGACCGCATGGCCCTGGCAGTGCAAGACACTCAAAGTGGGACAGGATGCCTTGGTGGATGATTTTTTTGTGGTGAAATGAGAGCTGCTTATGAATGTTCATTCCCTTTTTGGTGTTCAGTAGCTGTGGCTCCCCAGGAAGCTGAGGAAGTGGCTTTTTGGCCTCCTTTCTGCCTGTCATACCAATCTGGAGCTAGCCAGACCCCATCACGGTGTCTGTGCATTCAGGGCTGGGTACTGCCCAGTGCTGAGCACACCCAGCCCTGTGAGCGCCCTCTCACCCCCCAGGCTCAGGGCAGACTGGATTTCCTGGGTCTGTTGGCACCTAGAGAAGTAGAGATGATGAGCAAAATTCATACCTGCCTCAGGCAGGTAGTGTCTGTACAACAAAAATACGAATTCTCCACGTTACTGTGTTCAGATAATGCAAAGTGGTTTTGCAAGAATCTTCAGAATGAAAGGACACATTTTTTGTGCACAGGATTTCACTATTTTAACCTGGAAGTAGTTTTTTTTTCACTTAGTTTTGTGGTCAGACTCATTCCTGGTTTGGACTTGGAAACCCTCCTTCTGCAGGGACAGAAAACCCCACATATGTTTCAAAGGAATTTTTCAAAAGCAGTGGGATTTGTATTTGAGTAGGGAATTAAGGACTGGGTATTAAATGGGATATTTTAGAGAAAAATATTAAAGCAAATGAACACATCTGCAGTCCACTCAAACTTACGAATGGTGATAATGCATGTCAAAGTCAAATTTCTGAGCCAATCATATAAAGAAATCCCCCTACTGAGCTGTCCATGAAGCTTAGGAGAACTGAACTGTTAATCAAATGTGTCTTTGTTTTGTTTATGTTTGATATTAATGCCTTTTAAGAGCAGACAATTTATAAAGCAATAAAATATGCTTTACAGTTGTAATTTATTCCAACCTCAAATAAAACATGTTGCATTTACTTTCAGTTCACAGTATTCTTTATGAGTCATTCACAAAGCAGTCAGGACCTGCCTGCATGTGCTCTGGGAGTCCTTTCCCAGCCCTTGTTTCTGTGATGGAGCAGGAAGGCTCGGGGTGGATGCTGTGTGTTTCAAGTTAACACAAGCATTTCATTCCTAGGTCAGGCTGGTGTTAAAGGCTGCTGTGAGGTTTCTCATCTTTTGTGTCATCCACTTCGGTGTGTACCTGATTTGTGACAGGAAGGTGGCAAGAGCTGCCACCCCTTGCTGGGGCTTTCTGCCAGGGGACTACACCAAGCAGTGAGCCAGAGGACCATGGCAACATTAGGTGATGCCTCAGCAGCATCACTCCCAAAGGCTGTTGTTGGGGTTTTTGTAAGATACAGTTATGCACAGAGCATCAGTGCCACAAAAAATCAACAAGCAAGAACTCACAATGGCCTAGCAGAGGAGTGAGTTTTTTTCTTAGGGAGTATGAGGACAATGGTTGCCTCCTTAGCAGCCTTGACACAGAGCTGGCTTGTGTCCAGCTCCTTTCCAGCTGTGTGGCAGGGGATGGTGAGGTACTGTGTGGTACAGGACCTGGATTATGCAGTTGGAGAGCCAGTGGAGATGGTGGTCACTTGAGAACTGGATTCTTATGGATGTCTAGAGTCCTGTCCCCCATGCCTCCCTTGCAGCCACTGCACCCACTCAGAGGGAGAGTACTGGCAGAGAGTGAAGTCCAGGACATGAGGAATGAGAAATCCATTTTTGGAGGTCTTTGGGTGAGCTGTCGGATCAGGCTGGGGCTCATGCATCAAACCAGGCATCACAGTAGTGAAGGTGAGCTGAAAGCTGAGGCTGCACTTCAATTTCAACTTTTTTAACAAGAAATGCTTTGGTGTCCACTCCTTGAAAAGCATTCCTGCTTTCTGATCAGGAGGAGTGGTGGCATGGGTTTGATGGGAAGCACCAAAGTCCTGAACCTCTGCCCAAGGGTTAGGTATTCCCAGAAGAAAGAGAACAGCAAGTCATGCATCATGGAAGCTAAAAGGACTCAGGAAATATTCAGAGCAAAGGTGTTCAAAGACTTTCCACATGTGAAATTTTCTATTAGGTGGGGAGTATCTGGAAGAACATCTTAATGCTGTCTCTGTGTGGCTTATTTCTGATTACAGCTCATTCTGCTGCACCTGCTTTGTATTTTTAAATTAGTGTCTTTAACCTAATGTGATACCATCTCTGAGAGTAACAGTGACTTTTCAAAAATACTGCACTGACTCAGTGCAAGTCTGATGCATCTGAACAATCTGGTTTTAAACAGGTAATTAAAAAAGGGAAAAAGAGATTGTGATGGTAGCTGATGCAGGGCTGAGGAGCCAGCTGGATCCTGGGGCTGGGCTCCCAGTGAGACACCAGGCTGGGATGAGCTCTGGGAAAAAACAGTCCAGGAGAGCCCATGGGAGGAGCCAGATGTTAAAAAAAGAGAATAATGAAACCTGCATAGGAAAGAAGGTAATTGTGCAATAGTACATTAGTTTTCTTGTCATCAAACATACAAAGGCAAGCTGTCTCTCACACAGCATTTCTAGGATAACACAAACAAAAACCCAAAACCATTAATTTATTGATCAACTCTAGCATGAAAAAAAGAAGTCATAAAAGTTATTTAGATTGAAATGTCTTTGAAAGAGAGTTCATATTTGTTGGACTTTAGAGTTTCATTTCAAATAGATCAGATTCATATTGCTTTTCATAAAGACTTGAATCTTTGGGAATTAGAAATTATTCTTACCTTAAATAATATGATAGTGAAGCAAACCCAATCTATTTAATATTTAAGCAACCAAAAAAAATGCATTCAGTAATTCCAATATTCTTGTTTTCAGTTAAAATGTTCTTCTCTTCAATTGTAGCCATAGTGTGCTATAAATACATCAAGTTTATGAGATACTTCTTTATCGGTTGGTGTTTGCTGTGCTGGTGTGTTTGGAGATCTCCATCTTTATTGTATGGGTTGCACTAAATCTTCCTTCCCACCCTTTTGTCCCACTTTCTGTCCCTGCTGGGATGGATGCAGTGCTGAGACATCTGGGGCTGCTGCCTTTGGTGGCAGGTGCTGGAAGAGAGGGAGTGAGGTGGTGGGTCCTATCTAATACATCTGGATTTTTTTTATAGATCCAAACACTTTGAGGAAAAGTCTTAAGGAGTAATGTCTGGACAATTCAAATGCAGCAGCTGGCAAGGTACTAATACAGGGTACTAAGGTGCAGCAACTGGTAGTGGTAAAGCTGGGTTCTGCTAGGGGTACACTCACAGTAACAGGACATTCCTGCACTGAGCAAACACTTCCCAGCAACACTTTATACCTGCAAAGCCAGGCTGATTTAAAACTTAGCTCATATTTGTGAAAAACAAAGAATACTCTTTTAATCCTATCCCACAATTTTCATCAGAAACATACAACTGCCTTTTATAGTGTCCTTTGGAGTACTTCCAGGTAACCCATATATATAATCTGTTCTTAAATAAGAACCTGCTTTATCCAAGCTCTGCTGTTCAACCAAAATCCCTTTATAAGCAGTGTGAAATGGCAGCCACAGAAGGAAAATTCTGAAAATCCCCATATCCTTGCTAGAGCAAAACGAGCATACAAGGAGGTGCTGTTGTGGTCTCTGGCTGGCCTATTTTTCCACTGTAATAATGCTACAGAGAATTCAACTCCTGTCTAATCGCTAATGTTCCCTTATTTATGTGCCATGTGGCTCATTCCTGAGCATCAGAGGATGAAGACTCTGTTTATTAGACTCTTGATTAAATTATTATAGGTGGAAAAAAAAGAGTGATTAATGTATTTCATGCCAAGATGAAAGTGGAGGCAAGGTAATCCAGCTTGGGAGAACGACTGCACTTCCTTTGTAAGGACTTATTTCCAGGGACTTCTGAAGGGAGGTTTAATGCCTCTTTCAAGTCATGGGTTGAAAACTGCTTCTGTCTGGCAAAGGATTTAATTAACAACCAGGGGGAAAAAAACCCAAAAAACAAAAAGTGGCAATCAGTTTTAAAACTATTAAAAAGTATCTGTTTCTAAATAAATGAGTCTGATAGCTGTTCCCTTAATTGATCTGATCTGGCACTGTCAGTTTCCTAAGACCCTCTCCCCTGGTCTGACACTGGGCAAGGACAGAGCTGTACTGTGAGAGCTGGGCCACTCTCAAGGTGCTCCTCTGCCCCTCTGAGCACCTCTGGGAAACCAGAGCTTAGTGCACCCAGCCTTCCTCACCCCTTCCTCTCCTAAAAAGGATTATTTCTTAAAAAATCTTCTCACTCTCTTGACTTTCACTCCTATTTTATCTGTCCAAATTTCCAGGGGAGGTTGGAATTCTCAGGGGCACCCTCAAGAGAAACCAGATGGGCCCAAAGCAAGTTCTTACCTAGGACATAGTTAGGGCTGTATCACTAAATACCTGCCTAGTCTGCTGTGAGTGTGAGGCCATGTTCAAAGCAATTTGGTTCAGTTTGTTTAAAGCTATGCTTGAAGATGTGTGTTTACTTTGCTAATCCAGAGCCTTATGCTGCTGCAAGAGGCATAAATGAGATGCAGGAGCTGGAAGTAGACAAATTCAGACTCTAATGAAGCCAGGACAGGTTTTACTTCCAATGGGTGCTTGGGTACTCCAGCAGAAGGTGCCTGTTTGGCAAAGGGTGTTGTTTGATGGCATCTATGGCTTGTGTCAACTGGTGCCAAACCAGTCCCTCCTGGTCAGCAGGAAAATGGGAACTCTCATGATGCTGGAGTCCAGAGAACTGCAGCACCCTGTGCTTTATGGACAACACAGCCACCCTGCTGAACTCTGCTGCACAGAAGAGCTACTGTGAGCTTGGGAGGAAGGGACTGAAGACCTGGAGCCATGAAAGACAAGTCTCTCCGGCTCTTTTCCTGCATTTGTTTGGAGCAGGTACAGACAGACCTGAGCTGCCCTGCCCCAGCACCCATGAGAGCACGTTTAGTCAGTGTTGCCCATCCTGAGAGGCACTCACTTCTTCCCTCATGAGCTGCCCTGCATTCCCCAGTGCCAGGCAGAACACCACTCTGGGCAGCATGAAATGCAGTTCTGGGCTGCCTCCAGATCAAAGCAGGCTCCTGCCACACCAGCCCAGAGCATGGCCAGCAAACCTCTGCTGCCTGCACCCACCTGCCCAAGCAGGTCTTAGATCAGTTATAATCTATCTGGGCTTCTGCTTTAGTTCTATCTGACTGTCACAGTCTTTACAAGGGCTTTATGATTTCTTGTGTGTAGAGGCAGAAGAGGCATGGCTACACGCTTTCCTGAAGAATGAGGCGTGTGTGAGCTGAAACTATTTGTTTTGTTGCCCTTGAAGATGAGTCCTCACCCACAGCGGCTTAGATAAGAACTCTGCTGCATGCCATGGAGAGCTTTCAGGCTGAGTTTCACCAGAAACGTACTCCATGAGCACTCAGGAGCACTCCAGACTTGGAAGAGTTCGTCTGTCTTGCTTCTTTAACTCAGTCAGATGGTCTTGGGGCTGACTGAGCACCAGACTCGGGCACAAATACACAAACTTTTGTGTATTGTCTCTTTTGTCTTAGAGGCTCAGGTTTCCTGTTCCAGGTGTAATGCTAAGCCTCAGGAATGCTGTTTGGAAAGTGCTGCTAGAACTCCAGTCTTCTGGACTTCTGGCAGGACGAAAAGTGATGCTGAATTGAACACCGTGTTGAGCACTGGAGCCAAATTTGTTGCAGGTGAAACACAGAGCATGTCAGGGAAACTAAACAAAGCAAATGTTTGAACCATAAAGCCTAGAGTCACCAGTCAGCAGTCACTCAGCTGTTCTGAAAAGGTTTCCTTAATGACACTGATTAGATTATTAGAGAGGAACTTGAAAGAACCCACGTTACTGCTGAGTTTGCAGACTCCTATCAGCATAGCATTGCCAAGGTCTGCTGCCAATCCAGGCTTGCTTCCTTTACAGTAATTTCCCGTAAAGACTGTTGATAGTGAGTTCCAATGATGACATGTGCAAATCCTTTTGCCATTAGTGGGATAAGAAATTGTCATTACTTTCAGGCATAACACATAAAATAGTGGCTGTATTCATAGCCCCTAGCATTATGAAGGCACTTAACAGTTTTGTTCTATTTTAATGTAATTTTAAGGTGCTTAGTTGCTCTTTGGAGTGACAGACTATGCAATACACTGCATATTTAATTGGTGAGATTTGAAATTATTCACAAATCCTAAATTCCTTCCCAAATTCTTCTTCCCACTGTTTGCACACTACATTGGAGCAGCACTGCTGTGGGCAAGGCTCAGTAACCGTGGCATTTCCCAAGAGTTTCATGACTTTATCTCTTCCAGGCTGACATTTTCCTAGCTGAATACTCATCTGCCATACTTAGGAAGCCTGCAGTGAAGATGATGTAAGTTTTGCAGGTGCAAATCAAAGATGAATTGAATATGGCCTTTAGTTATTCCTTGTTTAGTAGGACTGACACGACTGATAAGCTGAGGAGGAAAAAAAATTGTGAAAAGATTTGAAACACATCTAAGTTTCCTTCCAGTCAGTTCCAGCACTCAAACCGGTGCTGTCTGCCCTTACAGAAACCAGCTGTAGTAGGCTGGGAAGAACTCTCATGTTGCCTAGGGCATAGCTTTGATCAAACAACCTCAGCTTGTCTCTCACAAAGCTTTCCTAATGCACCTGATATGGGATCCTGCCTGAGATAATGAATCATGGTGCATTTAAAAGAAAGTAAAGGATTGATGTCAAACTCTGCCTCTAATCCAAACCAGTGCCTTGATCATTCCTCCATTCTGCAGAGTTGGTGGGACAGCAACAGTCCCGGGCATCAGCTCATGGGCTGAGCACTCATAAATGTAGGTCACTGCCATCTGAGAGGCAGAATCAATATTTCAGGGTGCATTGCTCCCTCTAGCTTATGAGTTTAATGGAAGAGGTAGGAGAACTAAAATTAATTTTTAAACAGCCTGTCTGGAGGGCAAAATCATCTTAATTAAATCTCGTACGCTCTTCCTCTGATCCAGCAGGCACATGGTGTGTCCCTCCTGCACTTTGAAGAGGTTAGCCTGGAAAAGGTTCCAGAGAGAGCAGATCTGAGACTGTCAGAGCTCCCTTTCAGACAGGTTTCCACTGCAGAGATCACTGACAGACACTGTCTGTCTGCTGACAGACCACAGTGTTTGAAGACAAGAGGCAGAGGGACATGTTCCTGACACTGTCCTT
>NC_031773.1:13902236-13910435 GCF_001522545.3 Parus major
TGCTTCTGCTTCTGCTTATTCACTGAGTTTTGAGCACAACTGTTTACACCATGTCTTTCTCAAGAGGAGGTGCTGGTGAATGTCCCAGAACAGGGAGCTGCCACACAGCACAGGCAGTACGTACCCAACACACACACCCACAGCACTGTTTTGCATCTGGCCTTGCCTGTGGTTCATATTTTCAGGCTTTATTCTCTGGCTGAAAAACTAAAATTAAAGGGTTTTATATTTATTTTAAAAAAATAATAAAAAAACCCTCTCTGTATATTTCTCCTTTATTTACATCCACAGAACTGGAATTCCCAGGGCAGGGTGAAACCCAGCTCGTAGGGGATTTGTGATAAAAAGGGTGAGAATTGGCTTTGTTGAGAAAACAGGTTAGTTCCTCTGATCTGTTCCAGCATTTCTGCTGTTTTGGAAGCAGAGCTACCAGCCTGGCTTCCCCAAAACACCACATCCTTCTGGCCCCAGTGCAGGAGTGGGGCTGAGGCCAGCAGCAATCCCGGGGTGGCCTTGGACACCTTCCTGCTGCTCTGCCTATGGCCCTGCACTGGGGGAAGTGAGTGGGGAAGGAGGAAACATTACACCTATCTCATGCTGATGGGGTGAGGTTAAAGGCTCAGAGGCTGCAAGGGCAGCTGCATTTCAGTGGAGCAAAAAGCCAGCAGTTCGGTGGAGGAAAGGGAAAGCTGGGGAAGAGGGAAGCCAGGGAATGCTTCCCCTCTGGGGGCAGTAGAACTTTCTTTTGAAGACTAGAAGCAGAGTGCCTTTGAAGTCTGTTTCAAACTGAGTACATAAGAGCTCTCAGGGTGTTCACATAACAGAGATGCCTGGCAATAGTTCCAGGGATTGTGCAAGGACTGCCATGAAGTCAACCAAGAATGAGATGAAGGAGCCACTCCCCAGCCAGAGCAGTGGGGTGGGACTGCCAGCCAGGGACCTGTCCTTCACCATCTGACAGGGTTAGGTGGAGCAGCTGGAAAACCACTCTCCACAGCACAGAGCCCTCATTCCCACCCCAGAAGAGCCTGCCCACAGACAGGGGAGCTGCTGCCCACCTTTAGTGAATTATTAGAGCCGAGCTCCCTTCAACCCCTTCAGCCAGTATTGTATGGGCCAAAGAAAATTTTAATGTTTCTTTTTTTAACCCATTTGTAGAACTTCTTTGAACCCCTGGTCCTTATGGGACACCCAGATGCCTTTGGGAGCCTCTGGCCACACCAGCCATGACCATGGCAATGCCTTTCTGGCCTACTGTGGTTTCTCTGTCTGAACACCAGCATGTCCAGCATCCAGCTGGAAGACACTCATCCCAGGCCACCCACTGGGTCCAGTGATAAACATGATGGGTGTCTGGGGCACAGGGACAGCCTGCAAGGGCCACCTAGTGCTTTGTGAGTGGCATGTGCTGACACGAGTACCCACAGCAGCCAGCTCCTCATGGCCAGAGGAGGGGACTCCAGAGTAGGAGAGCAGCTGAACTGGTGACTGTTGTGTGGGTGGGACAGAAAGCAGTACATTAAGGCTGTTGGTGGATTTCCAACCAGCCCACATGGATGTGAAATTACTCTTTATTTCCACAGTAATCAAGATTTATGAGAGCTACTGATGTGCCTCGTGCGGATGCAGCACCTCTCCATGTTGCCAGCACAGACTTACACCCATGCATATCTTTAGGTGTGTTTCCTGGTGATTATCAATTGTGTCCTCAACACGATGGCAAGACTGGAATGTTTCTAACCTGCTGCTTGCTGCAGCCTGGGAAATATGTGGGCAAAGTTTTACGGTTTTTTTGCCTTTTCTTCATAGTTCTTCCTCTGCATCCAGTAGATGCTGCCTTGATGTGATTCTCATGGCATGTCACATGTATTGTGCAAAGAAATGTGGAAAATAGGTTTTCTTATGAGTGCTGCTGCACGTGCCACAAACAGCTGGACCTGTGAGTTACAGAACATGATGAAATGTTTCCCCACCTGTTCTTACCTAGAGATATTTCAGTTCCATTTCCCTGGTGATTTGAAACCTGTTTATTCATGCTTCAAAACTAGGTTCTACGTGTTTGGGATGGCTTGCACAATCTGTTTCCAATGCAGAGTTCAAACACTTCTGATACATTCATGAAGAAAAATGGAGCAAGGTTTTATGCTTGCTAATGCCACACCTCAAGTAGTTTTTTCTTTAAAATGGTGATATTTTTAGGGAACAATAAATTCTGGATTGTTGTTATCTTAATATTTCTGACTTAGAAGCCTTCAATATGCAGCTAATCTGAGTTCTCATATTTTCTTTGTGAATATGAGTGCTGGATACTTTCCTATTAATCTGGAAAGATTTTACTCTTTCATAACTATGAGTGTGCAGGAGTTTGGCCTTTACAAAAACATCATATCTTTGAAACTCTTTACGATAACATGACAAGATGTAGCCCAGCTACAAAATTTAAAAAATAACTTTGTCTTTATGCCATTTAACAAAACAAAACAAGATTATTTTATCTTTTATTTTGTGTATACCTTTAAACTGAGTCAAACCAGGAAAAGTTCAGTCTTCTCAGAAAAGATTTCACAAGATTTTACATGTAACTAAATAGAGGGTTGTACTATAGTACATAAATCACAGTATTTTCTACACAAAAGCTTGTTGGGTAATAGAAGATAGCTCAGCAGGTGGCTGATGACAGGAACAGGTTAAAGTTCAGATTCATTTCAAAGAACATGATACACAGGTTAAAAAGAAATACTATAAGTAGTGGTTCAGTAAGAAAATTTGCAGGAAAGCCTGTATAATTACAAATGTTTTATTGAGCATTCTGGAGAAATACATGCAGTTATGCTAAAGACTGAATGGCAAATTAGATAGTGGTGAGTATTGAGTTGTATTACTATGTATTACAAGCCTTAAGCACAAATCATTTTTTATTCTTGCTGCCTCCTAACTGAGGGTTTAGAGGAAAAAAGCAGCACAAAGGCTTTAATAACAAATTTTGTCTTTCTAATGACATGGCTGCACACATTGCTGCCTAGCCAAGGGGAGGCAGAATTGTCTCTTGAAAGTAGCATTACATTAGTTCCTTTGGTTTTAACTCAAAATCCAGCCAAACTTTCTGTGTGTCTTGACAGGGTTTGCTGGCTGAATGAGCTGTCACATGTCTGAGTGGTTTAGCTTAATTTGAAAGACAGTTTGGAAGCTGTGTGAACATGTACCCATAGTGGACAATTATATAAAAATTTGCCTACAGGGGTAGCTAACTGTAACCACAGTTATTCACAGTGTGGCTTGGACTTTGGTATGTGAAAGGGTTGTTTATTGGTAATTACCATTGATAATCACATGGCAAAGTACAGGCTACCAGCACCACTCATGTGCTGTACAGCCAAGGAGCACCTCACCAAGGACACAGGAAAACTTCGGTCTCTTCTGAGTATCACTGGGGTTTTTGGTCTGAGGGTATCTTGTGACAGGGATCTCATGTACACATGTCACGGGCCTGCATGAACATCATGCACTTCATGCTTCAGCAAAAAGGGAGTTAGAACTTTGCCCCACAGTTTGTCAAGAGTTTGTCAATGTGGTCACCATTTTACCAGGTAAACAGAGAAATTCAGAGCACAAATACTGTCTTTGAGTCTTCAGTCTAAAAGCCTTAATCACAGGTCAACAGGAGAGCACCTGAAGGGCAGCACAAAGAAATTCCAGACACTCCAACCAGAGAGTTGGTTTCACTGGGGACCTGACTTCGCTGCCCTGTGCAAATGCACACAGCAGGGGCACAAACAGGAGGAGACAGAGACATGCACACACCTGCAGAGCTGTGATCTTGTGTCCTGGGATGTCTGCTGTGAGAGGAGTGTTGGAATGGAAGGACAGGCAGGAGAGATGAGGACAGGGTGTTACACTCTATGCCAGTGACCAGCTGGAGTGTGTGGAGCAAAGTCTGGGGGGAGAGAGGAGCCAACCGAGAGCCCGTGGGTCAGGATTAAAGGGAGGGCAGGGACAGGTGACACTGTAGTGGGGGTCTGCTACAGCTGCCAGGCCAGGAAGCACATGAGGTCCTCTATGGTTGTTCTCACATTCAGATGTCCTGGTGTTCATGGGGTTCTACATCTACCCCAGTACCTGTTGGAAGGACAACACAACAGAGCATAAACAATCCAGGAGATTCCTGGAATGCATTGATGGTAACTCCTCCAAGAGATAGGGGAGCCAACCAGGAGAGGTTCTATGCTGGACCTTGGTCTCACCAACAGGTAGGACCTGGTGGGGAATGCAAATCTCCAGGGCAGCCTGGGCTGCAGTGACCATGAAGTGGTGGAGTTTGAGATGCCCAGGGTGGTGATTAGGGTGCACAGCAAGCTCCATACCCTGGACTTCAGCAGGGCAGATTTTGGCTTATTCAGGGATCTGCTTGTTAGAGTGCCATGGGAGAAAGTCCTGGAGGAAAGAGAAGCCTGAGAAAGTGGGTAATATTCAAAGCTCACTTCCTCCAAACTCAGGAGCAATGTAAAGAGGAAGTCAGCAGGACTGGGAGAATGAAGAACTGCCCACTTTTGGAGAAGATCAAGTTTCAGACCATCTAAGGAACCTGAAGGTGCACAGGTCCATGGAACCTGATGAGATCCATCTGTGGATCCTGAGGTGGAGGAAGTGGGTAAGCCAATATACATCATATTGGAGAAATTGTAGTGGTCCAGTGAAATCACCACCGACTAAAAAAAGGGGAAACATAACTCTCATTTTTAAAAAAGGAAAAAAGAAAGTTGTCAGGAACTACAGATTAGTCAGTCTCATTTTGGTGCCCTGGGAGTGTTCAAGGCCCAATTGGATGCAGCCCTGAGGAACCTGATCTAGTGGAAGGTGTCCCTGCCCATGGCAGGAGGGTTGGAACAAGATGATATATAAGGTCCCTTCAAAACCAGATCATTCTATGAATAATCTTAGGACTAAACTGAAATAGGTGATGAAATCTGCAAGATGGTTACTTTACCCTGCCCAAACATAAAAAGAAGGATTTATTAGACATTTGCTAAAACTGATTGACAGTCAGTATCTGTATCTGCTTGAATACACTTTTAATCTATGATCTTTGATGTTTCCATATTTGCTATGAGAAGAGGCTATGGTTAGTTAATCCAAGAGCTACAGAGTTCCCTGTCATTGCAGGAGGTACGATATGTCACTTTTTAAAGTTTTAAAACAAAACAGTTTTCAGCAGAGGCCTCCCAGACTGTGGGTTTGCAAGCTGTGCTTGGGAAACAACACCTCTCAAGCCATTGCTCAAGCCAATGAGAACCTGCTTGTTCAAGGTGTGCCTTATACACACCCTGTTCTGCTATATAATTCATGGTAATTATATGCTCACTGAAAACACAGAACAAAACCAGAACTGGGAACAAACAGACAGTCTGGGAAAAAAAAATCTTTGGTCTGTAACCATTTTTAAATAGATGCCATTTATTTGCTCCTGCAAAAGCTGTCATCACAGCAGAGCAGGACTCTGGCTCCTTGCTTGCAACTAACCTTACCTTTGCCAAACTTTCCTGACAGTGAGCATGCTGTGAAGTCCCATGGGAATAGCTAACTCTCCCAAGCTGGCATTGACACAGGTATATTTTTTTTCCTTCCCTAGACCCTGTGGAACAAAGGGGAAGGAGGCTTGAACAGCTGCCAGACACAGTGGAGCAGGGCTTGCCCTCTCCTTGCATGGGTGTAAAGGGAGTCCAGCACCACTCAGTTTGAAGGGTAGGATCGGTGACCTCTGCTTCCTCTAAAACAAAAAGCCAAGGTGCCTGACTGGGGAGGACAGAGCAGCAGGCCCTCAGTGGCAGCAGGGATCTTAACTGCTAGTGGGTGTCATTAACGTAGGGCTGCACACTCTCCTTGCATGGGACCATAAACCTGAACTTTATGCAGTTGCCAGAATCTCTTATTGCTCCCATAGCAAAGTATAATTTTGCTTTGAACTGCTGAGTTTGGTTTAGTTTCTCAGGAGTTTGTTTGCTTCCTGAGGAGAAAAAGTATGGGTAAATTAATAACTATCCCAGTTAGAAGTGCACAGGCTATTTAATTCACTGTAGTTGCAATACCATATTTTTAACAATTAGTCCCTGCTAATTATTTAATTACTGTGGTAGTGGCATAGCTATGAATAGATGTTATGTTCTATTGCTGAGTGTGGTGACAGAATTAAAGTCACGTGAAATGAGATACTCCCCACAGACTCTCCCATGATCCCCACAGTTGTTACTACTGTAAGAAAAGATGCAAAATGCCAGCCCTTTTCAAAGTTTTATATGTGTGTATATATATATATATGTAAACTAAAAAAAAAACCTCACAAAACAACAAAACATTCCTATAAAGAAAAACATCCAAACCAATCACCTGATATTTTAGAAATGAAAATAAGAAATGGTCATTAGTGGGTGGCAATATTTGCAACAGTGAGAGTATAGACACAATATGGCAGAAAGAGCTCTAGGTGTCACAGAGCATTTCTTTTCAGGTGAAGACTACACTTGGTGAAGTTTGCCTGATAGGATAAAAATGTAGGACTATAACAGGCAGAAATAAAAAGCTCTATGGTCTAAACCATGGTTTGAAAATTGAAGGATGTAGAAGAAATTTGAATAGCTGAGTTTCATCATCTTCCTGTTAAAATGGTGGTGAATGCTGAATAAATTCAAGGGAAGAAGAAATAACTCCATTATTAGAGAAATTTAATGGTGTCACTGAAGATCACAAATTTTAATGGAGTAAGACATTTAAATGGCATTTTACTATAGACACCTATATGTAGATTAACTCATATATCCAATGCTACATGTATCTTCAAATCTGGAGCTATTTAAATAATGCATAACGATAGTTGATGCTGAATCATTTAAAGTTGATTTACCTGCTTCTTGTCTTCTTTTGAAATTTTAATTACATTATGACAGAAAACTCAGTGCTCTGATACAAAGTAGAAAGCTTTGAAGACCAAAAATAAGAACACTAACATAATGCGGATTGATAATCAGAAGAAAACAAACAATAATAGATTTTAACTATAAATACTTTAAAAACAATTAAGGTTGCATATGGTCTATCACCATGATAATGAAGGCAACTCTCATGCAAAACAATGTTTTTTCTGAAGATCTACTGGATATTTTAAATAAAAACAAACAACCCCCAATCAAACAGGAAAAAACATGTCAGGCAAACAAACAAACAAACAAACAAAAGTTAATCTTTCATGTATCCAAGAAAAGCTTGAAAATTTGATGTGAGTGTAGGATCAGACTGTAAATGCAATTAATCCTTGTCGTTATAAGTGCAAGCATTAGAAGATTGGTCTTCTGGTATCATAAGCCTGTCCCATAAGTGTTGATTAATTTTCACTAGAGTGAAAGCAGAAATGCTTATCTGTGGAGCACAAAACACAGTTGTGTGAGTAAGGGTAGTAGGACCCAGCCCGAATGAATCAGACAAATAACCACAATTATGTTAACTAGGTGCCTAGGGCATTACCTTAATGTGCGCAAAACTCGGAGAGATGTTGAGCTCTTGATGAACCAGCTACTCTTATCAGGAGCCTGGCTACTCCTTGATGCTAAGGATTAAATCCTCCCTGGATGGGTAAACTGCAGGAAAACACTAAAATCAAGACATCCAGAAGAGTGTATGGAGACACCTCAGCATCAAGAAACAGCACTTAGCACTAGGTGGTGCTCTTTTCTCTACTATATTACTATTCAATGGTTGCGAGGGAGGTTTTTTTCATTACATTGCCACATTTGTTACAGGACTTCACTTAAAGAACAAAAAACGCAGAAGAAACAGCATGAAGAAAACTATAATTCTTTATTGTATTCATTAGTCATTGTCCATGGGCCTAGAGATACAAATAAGGTCACAGTACATTTATGAATGGACACTGCAGTTGGTCCTGGTCCTTTTATGCCAGGTGTATTTGCAGTGTCCCAGCAGTGAGGGATTTCTTACTTTCATAAAGAGATTTTCTTGGATATGTACATAGATCAGTGTAATGAACTTCATTCCTGAGATCTCCTATGTTCCCTTCAATCACAACCTGTTCCTCTGTAAGTCATTCTTCCTTCATTCCCTCCAGGTATTTCTGTTCTTAAGTTATGTGCTCTGTGGCTATTATGTAACCAGGGACACACACAGACACACAGACAAACACACAGACAGACA